>NC_073304.1:213028499-213243499 GCF_027595985.1 Sorex araneus
CCCGAGCTGGCCTGGCCTGGGCCCAGGTCCCACAGCAGCCTGGCAGCTCTGCCCACGGGCTCCCTCCCTGGGTCAACGCAGACAGACACAGAGGTTCTCTGGGCCTGGCAGTGCAGAAGGCCACACCATCTGGACTGGGGGTGGGATGTCTGAGGGGGCAACATGCAATGTAAGTCCCTCTGCCTCGAGCCCTCCATGGTTTCGGGGGACTCTGCGGAGCGTGTTCCCTCTGTGGGGCTCATCCAGTCAACAGGCTTCGAGCGTGAGTGAGCACAGAGATGGAAAACGCAGCACTGGGGCCGGAACGATAGCACAGTGGGTAGGGCGTTTGCCTTGCACGCAGCCGACCCGGGTTCGATCCCCGGCATCCCATATGGTCCCCCAATCACCGCCAGGAGTAATTCCTGAGTGCAAAGCCAGGAGTAACCCCTGAGCATCGCTGGGTGTGACCCAAAAAGCAAAAAAAAAAAAAAGAAAACACAGCACTGAAGAGAGGCCTCAGGGCTGGGGAGGGAGCACAGCAGAGAGGGCACCTGCCTGGCACGCCACGGACCCGGGTGTGATCCCCAGCACCCCATATGCCCCCCCCCCATGCCTCCAGGAGTGATTCCTGGCTGTGGAGCCAAGAGTTAGTCCTAAGCATTGCCGGGTGTGGCTCAAATACAAAAAAGAAAAAGGGAAGAGATGTCTTAGATTGATTCCACGCTGAAGTGGTTAATTCTACTAGCTCCCTGGCAGATTCTGGACTTTTTTTTTTTTTTAAACTTTTTGGGTCACACTGGTGATGCACAGGGGTTAGTTCTGGCTCTGCACTCATGAATCATTCCTAGCAGTGCTCGGGGGACCATAGGGGATGCCGGGGCCCAAACCTGGATCGGCCGGTTGGCAAGGCACACGCCTTGCCCGCTGTACTATTGCTCCGGCCCCAATTCTAGACATTGAATAAAGCAAAATATAGGCCTAACATTAATATGCTGTCTTTCTATTTTTTTTTTGGCTCCACCCAGCAGTGCTCAGGGGTTACTCCTGACTCAGGAATTATTCCTGGTGGTGCTAGGGGACCACATGGGGTGCTGGGGATCGAACCCGGGTTATTACTCATGTTAATGGTTAATGGTTATTAACCATGTAAGGCAAACACCCTACCCACTGTATTGTCATTCCAGCCCTCAATCTATTGTCTAAAAACAAAAAAAAATCTTTTTAAACAGGGCTCCAAGGAACTGTCTAGGAAGCATGTGCTGGCGTTTGAGCTCTGATGGAAGCGTCTCTGTCCTGTGACCAAAGGTGAAGGCTCTGGGCCCCGTGGGGCGGGGGTGGGGCAGGGGGAGTGGTGCTGCTCTGGGGTGAGTGGGTGTTTTAGGCCTGACTCAGCCAGGATCTGTTGTCAGGGACTCTCGTCCCCCCCCAGTCCGGAGGGCTCCTGGCCCGCCCTTGTCTCTGACCCTGAGAGCCAAGCGTGAGGCTCCCCTGGGGTTTGTTCATTTATTGGGGGGGCAATACAAGAGTCACCCTGGCTCTGTACTCGGGGCTCACTCCTGGCAGTGCTCAGGGGACCACGTGGGATGCCAGAGATTGAACTTGGGTCAGCTTCTTGCAAGGCAAATGCCTTCCCCCACTGCACAATCATTCCACCGCCCCCCACCCACACCCCTCACTCCACCTCAGGAGACCTCCCCTTGCTGGGGACTCAGCTCTGTGTGGGCGCTCCCTCCCTGTCCTGGGAGCCGTGGTGACTGGGGTCTTTGCCACCCTTCCCCACCCCCACCTCCACCTGGGAGCTGAATTCTGGAACTGGGCTCTTCACTCTCCTGGACGCTCTCCCTCCCCTCCGCAACTCCCTTGGGAAAAGGATTCTTAGGGTCCAGTGGGGGCTGTGGTGATTGCCCCCACAAGGAGTGGTCACACACACCGGCCCCTAGGGTGGCCAGGGCCCCTGAAGGCCAGAGCCTCTTTCCTGGCTGTGTGGATGATGCCAACCCACCCGGTAGCGCCTCACCCCTGCATCCCTTCAAAGCACTGTCCTGGTCCCTGATTCCAGGCTATTATCCTGTCTTCCCCGGAGCTGGCAAGGCGCAAAACTTCCCGACTGGAAATTCTCAGCGAGTCCCAGTGCAGCTGAGAGCCGGCAGCCCGAGGCGTTTCTGTTAAGGTAGCAGGAAGAAGGGAAGACGGGTGGCGGGGGGCCATTTCCATCTATCAGAAACCGAGAAAAAAATGTCTGCGTCTTAAGTGCCTATGACATCGAGTTCTCTTCTCCCCAGAGGGGGACAGGATCCAGGATATAACAACTTTGGAGCTTTTCATGTACTGGAGGCAGGGACCAGAGGAGCCTCCGGAACAACAGAAAGCGTATCAATGCGCAGAGAGCAATATTCACCAAAGCCCTTCCGAGGTGTCCAAAGACTGACACCCAGGTCACCTTCACCCTGGCCCAGCACATTCCAAGGCAGATCCTGGTGGCAGCTGTCCTTTCCGCCCGCCTGCCCGGCTCACCTCACTTTGCAGAATCCACTCCCCCACCACCCCCCCCCACACAACAGACCCATGCCTGGAAATAGGCTCTTGTTGATTAGAAAAAAAGAAGTCGTCGAGAGAGGCCTGTGTTCCAGAAACCACAGACTATGAAGAATTGAGCAGACGTGTTGAGAGTTCACTGTTTTAATCAAATAAAACCTACAACAAAGTTAATCTGACACATAGTTAATGAGATAATCATTGTTGCGCTTCATGGGAATTAGGCATTAATGGGAAGCAGTTTTTATAAATGATGGTAATTATACTGTTGCCTTTACTCAGCCCAAATTTTGAAGGTTTTTTTTTTCTTCTTCTTCTTGGTTCTTGTTTTGTTACTTCCCGTGCATCTGCCGTCAATTTCCGTGGGGAAGTTTCCTGTGGGTTTTGATGCGATTTCATCACCCAGGCCAGCAGTCCCTGTCCACGCCCCCTCCCCCACCCCGTCAGCACCCACCCAGGTCCCCTGCGAGCGGCAGGGTGCACTTCGCTCAACACCCACCACCGTGCAAAGCGCTTGGCTCAGAGGATTCCATTGAATTCTCACGAGAGTCCCCAGAAATAAGTTGTTGTTGCTTTTTTTTTTTTTTTGGCCCCAGTTTGCCAAGAGAAAATGAAGGTTCGGCTTGTTGGCGGTGTGAGTGGGGACGGTCTGGCTGTGTATGCACAGGCGCAGAGCGGGGCTGGGCAGCCCCTGGCCCAGGGGCACCCTGGTGCGGGGCAGCCGAGGGCAGCAGAAGCCTGCAGCTGAGAGCCTCGGGGTGTGGGGGTGCCCAAACTCCAGGGTGCTGAGGGCGGGGAGGGGAGCATGGCAGGAAGAGGGCCCATGTGGGCCCAGGACACTCTTGTCTGGGCTCCTGAGCATCGAGAGTCCCTCTGAGCCTAGGTGTTCTTTCTTTATTTTATGTTATCTATCTATCTATCTATCTATCTATCTATCTATCTATTTATTTGCCTTTTTGGTCACATCCGGTGATGCTCAGGGGTTCTGGCTCTGCACTCAGGAATTACCCCTGGCAGTGCTCGGGGGACCATATGGGAAGCTGGGGATCGAACCTGGGTCGGCTGCGTGCAAGGCAAACGCCCTACCCTCCAGCCCCAAGCCTGGGTGTTCTTACCCATCTCATGGGGAGGCACGTTTGGGGGGCTTGGGAAGCGTGGGGTAGGGAAACAGCAGGCCTGACTTACAAGCGGCGCCAACAGGCCCCTGCGGGTGGAGTACAGAGGTTGCACAGGGGCCAGAGAGTTAGTCCAGGGGTTAGAGCAGTTGCCTTGCACACGGCTTACCCTGATTGGAGCCCCTTGAGCACTCTCAGAGCCACTCCTGAGCACAGAACTGGGAGTGGGAGTAGCCCTGAGCCCTGCCAGCTGTTCCCCACCCCCCCACACACACCCCAAGTAGGAGCTTAGGCAGCCACAGTGCTCCCCAGAAGCCTCGCCCCAGGAAGGGGGCAAGTGAGGGAGCAGTTTCCCACTCCCCCTGAGCTCTGGGGCTGGGGAGCACCCAGAGGGTCCCCTCAAAATAAAAAATTATCTTCGAGTCTATCGGTAGGGGTCCAGGTTTCAAGACCCCCACTCTCATTCTCAGTCTCCCCGCCAAGCCCGGGCTTCCCACTGCAGTGCTGGTACCCCACTGGGGGTCACAGCCAGGTCAGAGCCTGGTGCCAGCCCAACAAGGGCCTGGGGTCAGCCGGCAGGAAGCCCTGATGGAGAAGGAGCAGGCGGAGAAGCGGCAGCCTTTCCCAAGACAAGCCCTGCCACCTTGACCATTTTCGCCCTGGGCCTGCCCCGTAGGCTGCTACCAGCAGGGGACAAAGGGAGATTGTGTTCTAAAGGTACTTAGTGTTCCTGCGGGCCGGGCCTGGGCCAGCCGGACGCTTGTCACCAGCCCAGCTGGGACTCCAGGGTGGGATTAAGCCGCCGGGGCCTCGGTGACTGAGGCAGGGGGTCCTCTGCAAGTCTGAGCAGAACCTGTCGCAGCACCCAGAGGGGTCCCTGTGCCCTGGGGCACAGATCCCCCCACCCAGGGCTGGCTGAGTCCTGTGACTCTGCCCAGTTCTCTGCTGACCCTGGGCACAGCCCTGCGGACAGAGAACGGGCAGGAGTGCAGAGTCAAGCACCGGGCCTCGCGGAGGTTGAGAGCCAGCGACATTTAGTTTTGGGTTGTTCTGTTTGTGATTGTGGTTTTTGTTTGGGGACCACACCCGGTGGTGCTCAGGGCTGACTCCCTGGCTCTGTGCTCAGGGGCCACTCCTGGTGGAGTTCAAGGAGCCCTATGGGATGCTGGGGATCAAACCCAGAATGGCCCAGTGCAAGGCAAGCGCCCTGCCCGCTGTACTAGGTAGGCGTCCAGCTCCCGGATCAGCTGCACTTGGGTCAGTTCCAGCCCCGCTGTGGGAGGCGGGTCTGGCTCCTTATTCCAGCCGGCCCTGCTTCCCCTCCCCCACCCGCTTCCTCGTGGGCAGTGTTGAGGATGCGCGCTCTGACGGACGTGCCAAGCCCAGGGCTGACGGGAGTGAGGACTCTGGCAACGCCAGCCACGCATGACGACAGCATCGTTAATAACCGAGCTTCCTTCTAGCAATTCCCACTGTGCACCTGCACGGGGACACCAGGGACAGTGCAGAGGGCCAGTGCAGAGAGGTGGAGGGAGAAACCAGGATTCCCGCCCCTTCCGAGGGGTGCACACAGGCATGATTCTAACAGAAGCTGAGAGTCATGAGTGACGGGGGAGAGAGAGACAGGCATGTGCCGTGATGTGCCAATTAGAGAGGGCTTCCTGGAGGAAGTGGTACTGGCACTGGTCTTGAGTGGCCGGCTAAGAAAGGCGGAGGCTGGGAGGAGAAGAAGGTCATGACTGCAGGAAGAAGGAAGCAGAGATATATGAGAGCATGCAAGCTTAGAGCGTTCTGAATCCCCTTGTGGCCAGAGCAGGGTCCAGCCTGCTCGCCGTCCCCGCCACAGGCTGCCCTGGTTGGCCTGGCCACTCACCTGCAGCCAGGCACTCCCAGGCATCTGAGTCTGACGGATGGCTCTGCCCCCTTCCCACTAATGGCACTGCCTTCATTCCTGCCCCTCCTCCCGCCCACACCAGCTGAGGCTGTCCCTGGAGGAAGGTTTGGAGCCAGACTGTGAGCAACAGAATCACAGGAATGCAAAAAAGCCGCTTTCAGGGGGCCCAGAGAGATGGCACAGGGGTCATGCAAATACAGGAGAGATGAGACACGAGATGTGACAGGAGAGATGGGACATGGGGTAAGGTACTTGCCTTGCAAGCAGTTAAGTACGTCAGCCACAACCCTGATTTGACTCACCCGCACCACAGCTGAGCACTGAGCTAGGAGTAGCCCTGAGAACTGCCAGGTGTGGTGCCCAAACCTAACCCACCTCAAAATAAAAGGACCGTGATCCTCCTCTCCCCTCCACCCCTGCATCCCCAGACTCCAGCCTGGGTAGGAGGGCGCATGGGGTCCACAAGGCAACCAAGACTTGGGGGGGAGGAAGGAGTAGGCCTGAGGGGAGCGGGTGGGCGGGGTAGTGAAGGGCTCCCGGCCTGACATATCCTTTGTCATGCGCTGGGTGTTGGCTTTGGAGGGCGGGCCCACGCTACTGTGCCTAGTGAGTGACTGATGTGCTAGCCAATGGGGCTCCACTGGCCTTCTGAAGCGGAAGGGTCCTTGGCCCCCCACTGCCCACACCCACCCCAGACCAGGAGAGTGGGGAGCAAGAGACCCAGAGCAGGTTTTTCTCTTTCAAAAAGCCAAACAGAAGTCAAACGGTGAGCCTCTGTGAAGGTGACAGGGGCTCAAATGAAATCCCCCATTTCTTCGCTGGAATTGTACTGGGGGGAGCACGGCAGACGCACGTTGCTTCTGTAATCACCAGCTCTGAATCCCGTTTCACAGGAAACAGAACCACGCAAGGTTGCTGCACGGCCCTGGGGTTTGTCCCTTACCAAATCAGCTTCCGAATCAATCACTGAGAAATGTCATTTACAGCACAGGGCCGTCTGTGGCGTCAGCTGCCCGTGGCTGGCTGTGGGGAGTGTTGCGTGTGCAGGTTCTCAGGGTCAGGATATGTAACTGCACACTGTGTGCGGTGCTTGAGGGTGTGCTGTGCATATTTTGTAGGTTTGTGTTGTGTTGTATGTTTGTCATGTGAGTTGGATATGTGTTGTATTGTGTGGTACGTGTAGCGTGTATTATGTAGATGTTTTTTGGTGAGGGGCACACCCAGTGATGCTCGGGGGTTACCCCTGGCTTGGCACTCAGGAATTACTCCTGGTGGTGCTCAGGGGACCAAATGGGATGCCAGAGATTAAACCCAGGTTGACCAGATGAAAGGGAAATGCCCTCCCCACTGTGCGATCTCTCCAGCCCCTGCGCTGTGGATGTCTATGTTGTGCTGTGTTGTTATAGTGTATGTATTTTATAGATATGTTGTGTGTTGCATATATGCTGTGTTTGTGCTGTGTGTGAGGTACGAGTGTATTACATGCATGTTGTATGGGTGCTGCTCGTGTTTTACATGTGCCACATTGTGTGTCGGATGTATAGTGTGTGTGCATTATATGTGTGTGGGTATGTTACATGTGTATTGTGTGTGGGTGTTACATTCGTGTTACCTGTGTGTTGTATAGGTGTGTTATATACACATTGCATGGGCATGTTTGTATATTATCATATGTGTGTGTTGTATGTGTGTGTTGCTTATGTGTTTTATGCAGTGTATTGCATGTATACGCACGTGTGTTATATGGATGTGTTGTGTATGTGTGGGTTTATGGCTGTGCTGTTGTGTGCCTGTGTTTGGAGGTGATGCCTGCTGGGGGGTTAAGGGAAGAGGGTCTCATGCTGCAGGTGAGGAAAGGGAGTTGGGGGGCAGTTGTGAGTGCCACGTGAGTGGGCCGGACCCCACGCCCTGGGCCCAGCTGGGCGCTGTACGCAGGCGGCTCTTAGCAAGGGCAGCGCCGGGAGCAGGGGAGCGGTTTGTTCACCAAGTTTGTTCCCCTGGGCCGGGACCAACAGCTGCCGGGAAGCTCCGGGGAGGGGCCTTGGGAATGCACAGCCGGTGGGCTCAGAGCGAAGCCAGCAGGAAGGGCAGGTGCAGGTGACGACAGGAGCTGGGAACAGGAGACGTGCAGACAGACAGCCCGGAGCCGTGGACGGACCCGTGGACAGAGGCGGCTCTCATGGTCAGCCAGCGGACACGGGCCCCGAGCCCTCCAGGTTGCCATGGAGGGTCCCTGAGGGGCCCAGTTAGAGTCTGAAGACAGAGTACTGGCCTCAGCCGCCTGGACTCAGGCTCTGGTGGGCCCCAGCAGCCCCCTGCCCCCCAAAGGACCCCCATTCTTTCCTCAGCCCTGCCCTGAAAAGCCCCTGCTCAGAACCCCCTCAAAATCCCTACCCCAAGGGCTGGAGCGATAGCACAGCGGGTAGGGCGTTTGCCTTGCACACAGCAGAGTCAGACCCAGGTTCGATTCCCAGCATCCCATATGGTCCCCTGAGCACTGCCAGGAGTAACCCCTGTGCATCACCGGGTGTGACCCAAAAAGCAAAAAAAAAAAAAATCCCTACCCCAGGAAAGGAGCCGTAGTACAGTGGGGAAGGCGATACCTTGTATGTGGCCAACGTGGGATCGAACCCTGGGGTGGTCCCTGAGCACCACCAGGCACAGCGCCAGGAGGAAGCCCTGAGCACCGCCAGGTATAGCCCAAAAGACAAAACAATGACAAGAACCAACTTATCTAAATTTACTTGCTTTTCTGTGAATGAAATAGCAAAAATATATTGTTGTCAGTTTATAAATATATTCTCCAGAAAATATTATTTTCATACATGCCTATGAGTATAATAGACAGAAAAGAGGGGAGGGGGGGAAAGGACTCCCCTATAAAATATATAGACAGGGAACCTGACCAGAGCGGCAGTACTAGCGGGTAGGGCGCTTGCCTTGCCTATGGCTGGCCCAAATTCAATCCCAGCACCACATATGGTCTTCCAAGTACCACCAGAAGTAACTCCTGAGCATTGCCAGGTGGGACCCCCAAACAAAATAAAATTAAAATCCCTTCACCACCAACGAGGTTGGTCATGGGGGAGGGGGCCCAGGACTCTGGGTTCCCTGTTCAAAGTCTCAAGCCAAGGGTGGAGAGAAAGGACCGGGGCTCCGGCGTTGGCCTTGCACACAGCCTGGAGCCATGAGCACCGCCAGGAAGGATCCCTGAGCGTGCGTAAGTGCTGAGCACTGTCAGGTGTAACCCAAACAGCACGAGAGCAAAGTCCACGAGCCCTTGTTCTACCAGCTCCCACCTCTGGGGGCTGTGACTCATCCCCCCACCCCAACCCACCCACAATTGAAGCAAAGGTCTGGAGTGGCTCCTTGGGGGTTCAGAGCAGGATGGGGAGGGGTGGGCGGGGGGAGGGGGCCTCGCTCTGGCCCTCAGTGCTCACTCAGCAGTAGGGGGAGGCCCTGCCTGATCCAGGATGAGCTGGGCAAGGAACTGGCCTCCCTCTGTCCCTCTTAGCCGCCCCCAGTGGGTCCCAGGGGGACCTGCAGGGACCCTGGGTCCGCACTTGGGCAGAAAGTTGGCACCTGCGGGAGAGGGGCTGGGCTTCCTGCCCAGAGCTGAGCCCAGAAGCTGCCCAGGCCTTCTTGCTCAGCCAGAAATTCCAGCCTTTTAAGGATCAAAGCCCAGAGAGGGACCTTTTCCAGCGGCCAGGAGCAGGTTTTCCAGCTTGGTGGTATCGCTGGCCGGGCCTCAAGGGACACTTCCCTGACCTTTGATCGGGCCTCGCAAAGAAAGGCATCTGCCTGCACGTTGAGGAGGAGCCAGGGGCCACTTCTGACCATCGGAGGTGCCCACCCCTCTTCCCGGCTCTGCAGAAGGAGTGAGTCTTTTCAGACCCAACTTTATTGGGGTCTGAGTCACACACAATAAAGCAGACGCCTGCCCTAGACATGTCTTGTAGTGCATTAATAGGCGCATGTGCCAGGGTGCCGGCTGGCGCGGCGAGGATCTGCAGATCATTTTCTTTTCTTTTTTTTTTTCCTTTTTGGGTCACACCTGGCTCTCCACAGGGGTTACTCCTGGCTCTGCACTCAGAGATTACTCCTGGTGGTGTTCAGGGGACCATATGGGATGCTGGGAATCAAACCTGGGTCTGACTTTGACGCATGCAAGGCAAACGCCCTACCCGCTGTGCTATTGCTCCAGCCCCTGCAGATCATTTTCATCACCCGCAAGGGCTCCTCGGCCCTGCCCCAGCCTCTCCCTGCCTGCTCCCCAGCCCCTGACAGTGCTCTGGTGTCGTGGAATAGGGTTGCCTGTATTTGGGATCCTAGCAGGCGCCCAGTGCATGATTTTCAGCTTATTTTTAGCCCCTCCCCACCTTCCCTTCACAGCTGTGGTGAATATTGTTGTTGCTGCTGATGTTGTGACAAGGGTGAGGGAGGAGTCGGATGGGACCCACGCCGGGCTGTCTTTGCACAATTTTAGCGGTGACGCTCTCCAGGATTGGCCCGTCAGGACATGGTGCTCACTGGGGTCCTTGCTCTGTAAGCAGCGGCGCTGGGCCACAGGCTCGCTGGGGCTCACACTCATGGCTGAGGCTCCCGGTGATGGGGGGGGGGGTCCTTGGAGTCTGCCTCTGTGCTCACAGCCAGCTCGCCGGGCAGCACATTTCCAGCCAGGCTCCTTGGACGTCTTTTGAGTGACAGTGCTCATCAGAGGTCGTCCCCATCTTTTTTGGGTTTTGTTGTCATTGTTGTTGCATTGTTTGGGGGCCCCACCCAGCAATGCTCAGGGGTTATTCCTGGTTCTGCACTCAGAAACTACTCCCAGCGGTGCTCAGGGGGACTATGTGGGATAATGTGGATTGAACCCGGGTATGCCCCCTGCAAGGCAAATGCCTACCCTCTGTACTATCTCTCCAGCCTGGTTACCCCATTCTGTGGTGCTCACACTCCTGGTTGCAGAACAGTTGAAAACCATTTGTGGTGCCAGGCATCAAGGCCAGCAGAACTACCAGGATGATGCTTAGCTCTGGTGGGAGACACCAGGGATTTGAACTCTAAACCACATGTTCTAAACCTCAGTGCTATTGCGCCGCCTTCTCCCTCCACACCTTTAAAAAAAAATAGTCAGATGGCGTAAAAGGGTGTGCCCATGAGCAGGGAGAAGTGTCCTGCTTCTGAGACTTACTCTATTTTAATCTCCTAACAACTGACAGGAGAGAGTCGACGCTTGCTTTATTCCAGTAGGCTTTCTGTTAGGATGATTTCCCCGGCTATGGACTAGTGGATGTCCATAGTGTGTCAGAGCATTTTTATTTATTTATTTTTATTGAATCACTGTGATATACAGTTACAAGCTTTCATGTTTGAGTTTCAATCATGCAATGATCAAACACCCATCCCTCCACCAGTGCACATTCTCTAGCACCAATGCCCCCAGTATACCCACTCCTTTCCCACCCTCCCCCTGCCTCCATGGCAGACAATTTCCCCCATAGTCTCTCTCAGAGCATTTTTTTTTTCTCAGAGCATTTTTTTTTTTTTGCTTTTTGGGTCACACCCAGCGATGCTCAGGGGTTACTCCTGGCTTTGCACTCAGGAATTACTCCTGGCGGTGCTTGGGGGACCATATGAGATGCCGGGGATCGAACCCGGGTCGGCCACGTGCAAGGCAAACGCCCTACCCGCTGTGCTATCGCTCCGGCCCCTCTCAGAGCATTTTTAAGGGAGGGTCAGCTAGAATGGTTGGGGGTGGTGGTGGTGGATGTAATGCATTTCCCACTTAACTGAGCTTATCAGAATAGAACCTCCTCAGAAGTCACAGGAAATCCGGGTTCTTATGGAGCTTGTGCTCTGTCTATTTTTTTTTTCCTGCCTCGGCTATTAATGTAGAGATTCCCTGTGCCCGAAGTCTATCCCTAGCGCTCTCTCTTCGTTCTGCCAAGTATGTTGCATTTTACAGGTGGGGGAGAAATAGCTCAACTGCTCCTTTGCTTTTGGACATCTGGGTTGTTTCCAGTTGGTGGTTGCCGTGAACAAAGCTGCTAGGACATTTGTACATGCATCTCTTTATTGATGTATTTGTTCAGCTTTTTTTTTTAATTTTATTTTTAAACCCTCCTGGGTGGCGTCTGGAAGCTACACCAGATGTGGTGCTCAGGAGTTGTTCTGGGCAGTGCTCAAGGGACCATGTGGATGTGATGCCAGGGATGAAGCCCAGGGCTCCCAGGTGCCAAGCCTGCCCTCAGCCCTTTGAGCTGTGTCCCCAGCCTTGACTGAAAATCTTTATGCGATAAGTGCATTCATTTCTCTTAAAGAAATGTCGTATATAGAAACGCAATTGTTGGGTGCTCTGGTGGGCATATGTTTAATTCTTTAGGATGCCACCTAGCATGTTGTGAAGAGGCTGATTACAATCTTAGCGTCTGAGAGAAAAAAGGGATTCTGAGAGCTGGAGAGATAGTACAATGAGTAGGGCATTTGCCTTGCATGCAGTTGACCCAGGTTTGATCCCTGACATCGCAGATGGTCCCCGGAGCCTTTCCAGGAATGATCCCTGAGCACAGAACCAGGAGTTGTGGCCAGAAAACCAACCCCTCCCCCCAAAAAAGTGTGTGCATTTGGGGGTGGGGAGGTTGAATGTGGGCTTTCCCTGCTTTCCACCAAAGCCTTTCCTTTCCTCCAGGACCCCAGAAGATTTTATAAAACGGTATGTCCGTGAAGGGAGGGGCTGCCCCCTACCCTCCCCCCCAAGAACATCCCCCGCTGCTGCCAAGTGGCTGTTCCCAGCGGTGGGAGAGATCCTCCACCAACTAGGCAGGTGCTTTTGCACACAGGGTGCGGGGTTTGCTCCCGGCCACTGACTTTCCCTAAAGGGTGGCTGCTGCTGCTGCTGCTGCTGCTGCTGCTGCTGCTGCTAGAATGAAAGTGAGGGAAGCTGCAGGGTCTATTTATACCTGAGTTTAAGCAGATACATTGTTGACTGAAATGTTGCCATTGTTTCCTTCCCTGGCTAGTTCTCACCCTCTGTGAGGGTGTTTTATTCATTTTATCATGTTTGGTTTAGCGGTGGGACCTGGCAATGCTCAGGGGTTACTCCTGGCTCTACACTCAGAATTACAACTGGGGATGCTCAGGGACTGTAAGGGATGTGGGGGGTGTGGGGGGTGGGGGGGAGGAGGTAGGGGGAGAGGGATTGAACCTGGGTTGGCAGAATGCAAGGCAAGTGCCCTTCCCTCTGTACTACTGCTCTGACCCTCAGTGTAAGTGGTTTTAAACACCCTACTGGAGCGATAGCACAGTGGTAGGGCGTTCGCCTTTCATGCGGCCGACCCATGTTCTATTCCTCCGTCCCTTTCGGAGAACCCGGCAAGCTACCGAGAGTATCGCACCCGCACGGCAAAGCCTGGCAAGCTCCCCGTGCGTATTGGATATGCCAAAAACAGTAACAATAAGTCTCTCAATGAGAGACGTTACTGGTGCCCGCTCAAACAAATCGATGAGCAACGGGGTGACAGTGACAGTGACTGCCCTCCCAGTCTGTCTCTCCTGTCTTCCAGCCCCCTACTCCTCACCCCCACCCCCTGTGCCCTCAGAACCACGATTTCTGTGCAGAGGCCCCCTTCTCCCTGACCCCGAGGGGAGTCTGGGGATGTTGCTGGAGAATATTAGCATCTTGCTGTCTGCTCCCTGTTGAGCATCTGGTCCCACATTGCCACCGGCCACCACTGGCCCAGTGGCACCTTCCTCGCTTCCCCATGCAGCAAAGGCATCTGCCCTGGGAGAAAGGGTCCAACTTGTCTAAACTCAGATACATCTTCTTGGCTGCCAGGAAGGCACGGGTGGAGGAAATGGCCCTTGAAGAGCGAGTAAAGAGGATCTAGCGGCCAGGTACGGCGCTGAGCAGACCTGGTGCCCCAGCCTACAGGAGGAATAAAATCTTTATGAACACACTTGGGGGGGCCAGTATAGCTCAGGGGCCGCACTGGAAGACACTTGATCAGCCAGGGTGAAGGGTCCAGTGCGAGGATAATGTCATGCTGAGACATGCAGGGCTACACCTGGTGGTGCTCTGGGGGCTGTGGGATGCAGGGGATCAAACTTAGGGGATCTCTGCCCCAAAGAGCAGAGAATGGCAAGTGTAAAGGTGTGAGGGGCTGACCATGTTTGGGACTATCTTGGAAGGAGGGGAGGGCAGGATGGGGTAGGAGGGTCTAGAGGGTCAGATTCTAAAAGGGCTCTGCTGATAGGGATCTAATTGATTTGCCGGTGCCCCGGAAGTCTGACAGAATCCCAGAGGCTCAGGTTAGACAAAGTGAGCCGAGCCACACCAGGAGAGGTGCCCGGACTGCGAGGGATGCACGTGAACCCTGAGTGTCCCTGCAGGTAAACCTGAAGTGGAGAAGGAAGAGGGCAGCTTGCAGGGACCACTAATGCAGAGAGACAGAACTGAAGCCCAGCCCAGAAGGTTCTGCAGGAGCTGGACTGCGGGCCTGGGTGGGGAGCCGGGGCTCTGCTTTCTAAAGGCTGCGATGGTCAGGGTCTACCTGTAAGCAGGCCCAGCCCGAGGGGACCAAGGCTTCCAGACTCGATTCCTTCCAAACAGCAAGTGTGGCCATTCCAGGAGAAGTCCGCTTCCTGTCCGAGCCAATGAGGCAACAGAACTATTGTTGGAAAGTGGGTTCTCCAGGGAGAGTGCGGGGGAGGCGATCTGGGCTCACTTTGGCCCCCGAATGCACAGCCTTTGGTCACCCCGACTCTCCCCTGGGCTTTATTTATCATCCTCATGACACCCTCCAGGAAGGACACTTACAAGGGGAACTTCAGCAAGTGAAGACACAGGCCATTGATTATGGGATGATGGGCACAGAGGCTGCCATCTGGGTAAAGATGCCCGAGAGGATCTTAGAGAGGTAGTATAGTGGGTGGAGTACTTGCTTGTACACGACCAACCCAGGTTCAAATCCTGGCATCCTATATGGTCCCCTGAGCACTGCGAAGGAGTCATTCCTAAGCGCAGAACCAGGTGTAACCCCTGAGCACTGCCAGGTGTGGCTCAAAAACAAACAAAAAGATGTTTCAAGAGGTGCCTGCAGGGAGCCTGAGGGTCTCCGGCCACCTTGTCAAATGTTTATATTGTGCCCCTCCCCCCACACAAATGTCACCTCTCTCCCACCAAGGTTCTGTCAAACCTGTGTATCCATCATTGCCTGCCAAGCCTCAAGTTCCCTGTGTGGGCTCCCCACTTAGCCTGCTCCTCTGCCTCGCACACCTGCCCTCTTCCCCATGGCCTTCAGGTGTAGCCCAAGTCCCAGCGTCTCCCTCCTTCATTAATGCCATTAATCAATCTCCATTTCTCACAAAAAGAATACGAGAGCTATAGCAGCAAGTAGGGCCCTTGTCTTGCATGTGGTTGGCCTAGGTTTGATCCCTGGCGCCATATGTGGTCCCTGAGCCCCACCAGGAGTGATCCCTGAGTACAGAGCCAGGAGTAAGCCCTGAGCACTGTGGGGTGTGATCCCAACACACACCACACACACACACACACACACACACACACACACACAATCTTTCTTAAGGGCAGTAGTATATAGTATAGCAATCAGCCAAACTGAGTTCAGTCCCCGCATCCCACATGGTCCCCAAGTACTGCCAATAGTGATTCCTGAGTGCAGAGCCAGGAGTAACCTCTGTGCATCACTGGGTGTGGCCGAAAAAGCCAAAAAAAATTTTTTTTAAATAATCCTTTTTAAACATGCAATCCCTGAAGCTGGAGAGATCGTACAGTGAGTAGGCATTTACCTTGCACATGGCCAACCCGGGTTTGATTCCCGGTGCCCCAAATGCTCCTCCAATCCCTGCCAAGAGTAATCCCTGAGTTCAGAGGCAGGAATAAGTTCTGATCACTGCCAGGTGTGGCCCAAAAACAAAGACAAAAAAATGAACAACAACAAAAAAATGCAATTTATTTTAGACCCTCCAGGATTTAATTTTGTTTTGTTTTTATTTGGGGGCCATATCCAGGGATGCTCAGAGGCCACTCCCAGTGGTGCTGGGGGACCAGGCGGTGCTGGGGATGAAACCGAGACCTCCTACGTATGAAGTCTGTGCTCTAATCCTTTGAGAGCTCCCTCTGGCCTTAGACCTTCCATGATCTGACCAACCTACTCTCCCAGCCCGTTTTCTGCTGCTTCCCCCATGAGCCAGCTTCTTGAAACTTTGTGTTATTCTGGGGTCGGGGTGTGGTTCATCGGTAGAGTACACACCTTGACTGTGTGAGTCCCTGGGTTTAATCCCTGGCACTGAAAAAAATTTTTTTTTCTTTTTGGGTCACACCTGGCGATGCACAGGGGTCATTTCTGGCTCATGCACTCAGGAATTACCCCTGGCAGTGCTCAGGGAACCATATGGGATGCTGGGATTTGAACCTGGGTCGGCCGCGTGCAAGGCAAACACCCTACCCTCTGTGCTATCACTCCAGCCCCGGCACTAAAAAATTTTTAATGTCTAACTTGGGTAAGTTCTGCTACTTCCATTTTTAACATCTTCTGTCCTCTGCCACAAGAGTCCTCAACAAGCCCCACCCTTCCAAGGGATGGAACTTGTATCCTTCAAGATCAAGCAGACATCACTTTCTTTCTCTTATTTCCTCCCTCTCTTCTTCCCTTCCTTCTATCGGTCCTTCCTTCTCATTCCTTGTTTTAATTTTTATTATTTTTTTGCCACACCCAGCAGTGTTCAGGGCTTACTCCTAGCTCTGTGCTCAGGGATCACTCCTGGCAGGACTCAGGGACCATATATAGTGCCAGGATGGAACCTAGGTTGGCAGCATTCAAGGCAGTCTATAAACAAAAACAAAAGACCTGGGGTGGTGGCCCGTGCCAGCTGGGCGTTTGGTGGAGGGAGAGGGCACGCATGCCCAGTGCCCAGACTGGCAGTAGGTGCTGAAAGGCACTCAGGCGAGGATTGTTCAGCTGAGTTATGGGGAAGATCAGCCAGTTGTCGGGGGCCCGAAAAACAGAGAGTGCTTGCCTTGGGGGGGAGGGAGGTGCTGGGCCTGAAAGAAGTTCCAGGACAGCTCAATGATCCATCACAGGCCCTCTCCTGGGGTGAGTCACGGGCGAATTCTATTAACCCCACTCAGCCTTCATGGCCCCAGCATCTGCCACAAAGCGGCTGAGCGACGGGCGATAAAGCCGAGAAATAGGCGGGCAGGCAGGTAGTACAATAGGGGAGCTAGAAGCAGCCAGCCTGGGCTGTCTGTCATCCTGGGGCGGCCCCACAATCTTCCCTTCGTTCCTCAGCCTCCGGATTTGCATAATGAGCCACCAAGGGAGCCTGCAGGCCCGTAGCTGCAAGAGGCCAGCTGCAGGCCCAGGTCAGCAGGGCACCGAGCCCATTAGCAGGAGTGGTTTCCTGGGGCGGGGAGTCTGGGACTCCGGGAATGGGAGGAAGGAGCTGCTGGCCAGACCGTAGCAGTCCCGGTTTTCCAGTCTGGGCTCCTCCAAGCCACGCGATGGGGAGTACATCAACCCCCAACCTCTTAGAGTCTTCGTTTCCTTGGTGGCAAGATGGTGGTAACAAACCAGCTTTCTGGCACCCCGGGACTAATAACAGCGGGCACTTGGGCCGGGCCCTCTGAGTGTGCCCTCCACCCTCCCGTGGCTTTATCTGGACTCGGAAACTCTATAATCAGCCCCAGCCGGACACAAGCAGGTAATTATCTTCCACCCTGGGAGTGACAAGCCAACCAAGGCATGGGGAAGTGAGGAATCACCTGAAGTCACACACTCTTGGGGCCGGGACTCAACCCAGGCAGGACAAGTCAGGCTCCACGGGCCATGCTCCGAACCAGCCACCGCCTCTGCCTCCCCCCGCCAGCCACCGGCTGGGGATGCAAAGACCTTCTCGGCTCTGACATTTGCAGAGCGCTGAATTAAACACCTTCCGCCCCGCTCAAGACACGTGTGTGGTTGCCAGGGTTTCCACACGGGAAAGGATTCTTACAGAACCCGGGAAGGCACAGGGTGGAGACTCGGGGGAACCAGTGACTCCCCGGGGTCCTGGAGCTCACACGCTAAAAGAGGCATCTGGAATGAAACTCGGTGATGCCAGGCTGCTTTGGCTGGAAGGAGCTGCCAGCAGGCGGGGCAGGGAGGGCTGGACCTCTGGACTTTGCCCCTCGGGGCTCGCTCACCTGTCAGGTGGAGGTAACCATCACACCTGCCTTCTAAGATGATGGCCAAGGGTACATGGGCTCGGACCCGTGGCCGAGCATGGCCCGTATGTGCCCTTCCCGTAGCTGCTGGAGAGAAACGCCGAGCCTGGGATGAGGACGGAGCACTTGACGCGAGGCATGCTGGGATGCGAGACAGCTCTCCCCAGAAGCCAGGAGTCACAGAGCTGTGGGCGTTGTTCAGGGAAGATTCTGGCAGAAAGCAAACAGCAGCGTCAGTGCTGGGAGGAAGAGAGAAGGCCCGGCATGCGGCCGAGGGGTGAAGCACCACTGGGCAAGCGGCCAGGCAGCGGGCCGGGAATTCAGAGGGTCTGGGGTAAGGGCCGGGAGGGTGGGCAACAGCGGGTGAAGTTCTGAGGAAGGCCCCTGCTGATTAGGTGTTTGGGGGTCCCCGAAGAGAAAAGGGTGCCTTCGGTAGGGGGTTCTGTTGACAGTGGGAGAGGCAGGGAGGCGGAGGGCTGAGGCACACGTGGGTGGGCCAGAGGAAGGAAAGGGCTGGGGGCTCACCCAGCCTGTGTGATGGGGGCAGAGCTTGGCTCCTCCCCACCCCGTAAACCTGGGGACCAATATGATCAACTTTCGCATGTACCAAAAAAATTAAACCATCAAACCACACACACAAATTAATTGCCTGCCATCATCCATGATTTCATAAAACAAAAGCCATCTTATAGCAAAAAGGCAGGTAAGGGGACTGGAACAATAGCACAGCGGGTAAGGTGTTTGCCTTATATGCGGCCGACCCGGGTTCGATTCCCAGCATCCCGTATGGTCCCCTGAGCACCGCCAGGGGTGATTCCTGAGTGCAGAGCCAGGAGTAACCCCTGTGCATTGCCGGGTGTGACCCAAAAAGAAAAAAAAAAAAAGGCAGGTAAGGATGGGGAGAGAGCTGGGGGAGGGGGTGGTCCCTGAGTGACTCCCAGCATCACCTGTGCCCCCCTGGCTCCTGGCCAGCCCCCAGCCCTGGTACCTCTGGATATGAGCAGCATCGGGTCACCAGGACGAAGGGCCAAGCATGGAACCACCTGTTCATCAGCCCTAGTATCACTGGGAGAAGCCCCCAGGCCCCTGAGCGCTGCTTGGGAAGCTCCCCAAATTATTTTATTTTTTTTTCCCCAAATTATTTTAAAGGAAACTAAGGGGCAGGGACGTAGCTCAGAGGCAGAGCATATGCCTATCGTGAATAAAGCCCTGGGTTAACCCCCAACACCACCAAAATTAATTTATTAAAAATAAAAAGACAGGGGCTGGAGCAATAGGATAGGGCCTTAAGCACTTGCCTTGCACATGGCTAACCTGGGTTCAGATCCCCGGCACCCCATGTGGTTCCTGAGCCCACCAGGAGTGATCCCTGAGCACAGAGCCAGGAGTAAGTCCTGAGTGCCGCCAGGTGTGAGCCCAAAGCCAAAACAAATAGATCCAGATAGACCTAATCTCAGACTTAGCAGCTGTTGAAATTAGAAACGACCGTGCCAGAAAGATAGCCCCACGGACGGAATAAGCTGGACACGTGCTTTCTATGCTGGGGGCCTGGGTTCTGTTGCTGCATCTTATGATCCCCAAGGCAATGCAGGGAGTGACCGCCCCCCCAAGATCACCCCAGCACAGAGCTGAAAGTAACCCATGAGCATTGTCGGGTGTGGCCCAAAACCTGAAGTGTAAATAAATAACTTGGGAACCCAGGGGCTGGGGAGACAGCCTGAGGGCTAAGGGGGTGGTCTTGCAGGTATGACCCCCTGGATTCCATCCCCAGCACCACACAGCTGAGCATTGCTGGACGCAGCCTGGAGGCCTCCGAGCACTGCCCTGTGTGGTTCTGGTGGTCCTCGGGTCCTTACATTGACCCACTGACTGTATTGGCCAATAATCACTGGGATTGGCCCTGGGCACCTCTTGGGAGGCCCCCACCAAAAATTAGAAGCAAAACTTAACTGTACCCAGTGCCTACGCGGGTGGCGAGAATGTGGGCGACGAGCAGGGGTGGAGGCCTGCCCAGGGCTGCCTGGTGGGCTTGGTCTGAGGACATGCCCACGGCTCAGTGGATAGGACCCTAGCCCTGAGCTTCTGGCTGACCTCCAGCTGACCAAGGCCTGCTCTGAAGTGTGGGTGGACACGCCAGGCACATGCTGTGGGCCTGGCCACTCCCACTCCATTGCAGCGCCAGCTGGGTCTTCTCCCATGGACATCTGGGCGCCGGTGCCCTTTGGACCTGACGCCTGGACTCGCTCTCTCCAGCGGGAGCTGTGCTGCTCATGGGCCTGTGGCTGGAGCCGGCCATCTGCCTCCCTCTGAGAGACGCCCTGTTCCTTCCCGCCCCGGCCCCTTGACCTCAGTGGCTGGGGACTGGGGAGGCATGTGGGCACCTAGGCGGGGCCCTTGAGGCCACTGTAACAGGGACACACCCTCCTTCTGTCCATGCCCACCTGCTCACCTGAGGTGGGGCTGGAGCAGCCTCCTGGGGGAGGGACACGGCGTCCCCCTTGAGTTTGGTCACCATCTGTGGAAATGAGCAGGCCTCAGGCAAGGAGCCGGGCAGGGAAGGAACCCACTTCCGGGCCGAAGTCTGTCCTGCGAGTGAGACGGGGACATAGCCTGAGCGTCTTGTTTGAGTTTTTAATTTCCTGTCTGTTCCCAACTCCACGGGCTGGATCCCTCCTACACCTCCCCACCCGCCACCCCCACCCCACCCCACTGATCAGGCCTGTCTGAAAGGTGTTTTTGGTCTTGAATTTGATTCCTTCAGTTGATCCACACTGTGGATCTTTTGCCAAGAGTGAGCTCCTGGAAAAGGTGCTCAGAGAGAGACAGAGGCCAAGGTGAGGACCCAGCCCTTGGGACTCTAGCCCCCGCAACTAGAAATGAAGTGGGAAATGCTGTTTGCAGAAAAGCACAAACCAGCATCATGAGCCCAGCCCAGATGGAGAAATCTCCCCGCTGGGGTTCCAGCCAGAGGCTCGGCAGCCTGGAACAAAGTTCTGGGGTGAGGGCAGTGGGTGCCCCTTTCTCTGTCCGCAGACAGGCGTTTCTTTTCCAGGTCTGCCCTGGTCATGGTGCTCCTTTCCTCTCTGGGGACCCCCTAACAGACTAACGCTTTCCTTAAGCGCCAAGCCCTGCCCTCCGCTGCAGGAGAGGGACCCCTGGCTGTGTTCTTCTCTCTCACTGCTTGGGGATGCTTGTCTCGGATGCTACATTCAACGGCCTTGGGCTTACTTTGTCACAGCCTGGAGGATGTTTAAGTAAAAGGCACAGAGCAGCAGCAGACTTGAGCAATGTAAAGCTCTCCCCCTTCAAAACACAAAACTAACCTCCCCCAAAAAACATCTTTAATCAAATCCTTTGTACAAATGATGAAGTTTCCTGAGAAGAGAGTCCAGAAACAGGTTGGCCGGGAGGCGCTCTCCTGCCCAGGATCCAGACATGAGATTTCCATGACCTGCTTCTCTTCCCTGCGCCATGAAACCTGCAGTGGGTCAGATACCTCACAGGGCCACGAACATGGCCCCACATTCGTGCCGTGGCTCGGCCATGCCTGCTCACTCCGTCCGTGGACTGTCTTCCCTGCACAGGGGAAAGTCCCACAAATGTCCCCAAGGTTTTAGTGGAAGAAAGGCATCGCATTGAGGAAGTTTCAAGATTTCTGAGACAATTCTGAATCACTCACCTGCACCTCCGAGTCCTGCCCCTGCGCTCTGCATCAGGGCACCGTCCCTGGTGTGGCTGTGGTTCCGTCCGCTTGCGTCAGACTCAGTAAAGATCAGTGACTCGGAAGACTGTATGTGGTGCTGGGAATTGATTCCAGGTTGGGACTATTTCTGACCCTTCGCTTTTTGTCTGTGGGTTTTTGTCTTTTTTTTTTTTTTTAAATAGCATGCTCACTTTTTCTAGAAAATTCCAGAGATAAGGAGGTGTCAAACTGCCTTGTCCAGGGCTGAGAATCAATCACATAGATCTACTCTGAACTCGCTATTCAGTAAGGTTACATTGGTGGTTTAAAACTGGTGATCACTGTATGAGTGAAATGCAAACACAAAAGTTCATAAGTTTGTAACTGTACATCACAGTGATTCTCTAATAAAAAATTTTTTAAAAAAATAAAATTGGAAAAAAAAAATAAATAAAATTGGTGATAATAGGAGGTGGGAGAGACAGGACAGTAGGTAGGGCACTCGCCTTCCATGTAGATGACCCAGGTTTAATCCTCAGTTCTCCACATGGTCCCCTGAGCACCACCAGACATGATCCTTGAAGTGATCCCTTAGCATTCTGGGTGCTCCCCACCCCAAACCCCCCCCCCAAAATACAACCCAATGATGATAGGGACATTTACAACACAGAAATGAGCAAATGCTGCAAAGTCTCTCTGCCCCTGCCCCATGTATACGTGTGTACATATGTGCACGCGTACACACACACACACACACACACACACACACACACACACACACACACTGTGCAGCCCTCACCTCCAGGATACCAGCCCATCCCAGGTCTGGTGAAGAAGATGTTTTCACATGAGAATCTGCCAGATGCTTGTCTGGGGTTTCCCAGGCTCCGGGAACTGTCTCACAGGTGCTATCCTTGCCAGCAGGAGGCCAGAGAAGCCCGGGTTGGACCTTGGGATCACCTGCTGCCTCGCATGGGGCAACTCTCCCTGCTGTCCAGCAAGATGCTTCCCTTCCGCAAGGCTCACCCCTGCCCCGGGTGGATGGTCGAATCCACCCGACGGTCCCCTGGACTCACACTTCCTGTGGCCTAGGCAACCACACCGTGCGGAGTCTCTGCTGCCCCAGCGAGAGGCTGGGCCCTGCTCTGCCAATTCTTGGAGCTGGACCCACCTCTCCCCTCCTCCTCCTCACCCAGAGAAAGGGGCAGAAATTACCCCGTGCAGATGCTGGCGTGCAGACCCCGAGCATTCTTCCTGCTTCTACCATCCAGGTCTCCTTCCAAGGTTGGCACCGCCCTCCCTTGGGGCCGTTCTGTCCAGCTTCAGGAGGATGAGAGGCTCCCGAGGGCCAGTGACCTGTGACAGCGGCCAGGCCGCGGCGGTCTGGAGAGCCGGAGCCCAGGATGGCAGGTGAGGCTCCTGGCACTGCCCAGCCCACGTGCTACCAACAGCGTGTCTCTGTGGGAAGCCACTGGATTGCGCCAGGATTTGTTCCACAGCTCAGCTTGCTGAAGCGATGGGAAAGTGGATGGTGCGAGGGGTCCTCCCTGCTGTAGACAAATGCCCAGGTGGGCCACTGGGTGATAGGGGCAGGCACCGTCCAAGGAGAGAAGAGCTGACAGAGGTTCCATGAGAACCAGAGAAGCCGCGGTCTCCTCCTCAGAAGCACATCCTGGACGCTGCCACTGGAACCCACCCTAACCGGTCCCCCTCCCCTTGGGGGAAGAGGGCGAGGGGTTAATCTAAATGAACAGATACAAAACTGGTTGGCCCGAGAAGAAATTTCGAGGCAACCGTGAGACACTCTAACTTAGGCAGTGGAGCAAAGCAAACCCAAAGCCCAACACGGTAGCAGTGGGCAAATACAAGCCAAGATTCCAAAGACTAACTTGGTATAATGCCTAATATTTGTGAGTTCCATAGTGCGTCCACGGCCAGGTGGATTTGACTAAAACTGACCTCTTCTGGGGTCTTTTCATAATTCGGAGGGGCTGGGGGT
This sequence comes from Sorex araneus, assembly GCF_027595985.1. Classification (NCBI taxonomy): domain Eukaryota; kingdom Metazoa; phylum Chordata; class Mammalia; order Eulipotyphla; family Soricidae; genus Sorex; species Sorex araneus. The sequence continues at coordinate 213,051,927 of NC_073304.1, forward strand.
TGGGGAGAAGGTCCCCATGTAGCTGTTTTCCTCACTGGACTATCAAACTCTTGAGAGCAGAGATGAGAAGGGATGACTTTTTCCCCCCTTCCCTTCCCTTTGCAGTTGCTGGTGTGTGTGGTGGTGGGGGTGGGGGTGGTTTTGGGAGGCGGGGGTATGTTCCACACTCTGGTTGTGCTGTTCGCACAGCTGTAGTTGTGGTCTTGGCGTGCTCCTGGCTGCGAGCCAGAGGTCACACACATCCTGTGAGTGTCGCTGGGGGACAACTCCGGAGTGCAGGCTCACAAGGGGCAGGTGCTTCCAACGTTTCAGGCCCAAACATTTATTTATTTATTTATGGTTTTTTTTTTTTTTTTTTGCATTGATTGGAGGACTAAGGCTCGCTCTGGCTCCCAGCCAAGGCAGAGGGCCTCGTGGACCTCCCTCCATTGATCATGGTAGCTCTAAAGGACGCAATATAGCGAGGTCACCAAAGGCATCAAAAATTGTTACAGAGAGAACATTGAGACAATGGAAACATATTGTTTCCTTGTATGGGTAGGCCTATAGCCTCGGGAAAAGAATACAGAACGTATTTATGTATTTTTGACTCTGTGACTCAAGCTCCCTTTGTAGGGAGCATGCGTGCTGCTGAGCCGAGCACAGACTCGGGCCTGAGAGCGGGGCGGGAAACCTGGACGTCAGGCCAGGGTGGGTCGTGTCTGCGGAGAAGCTGGCGAGGGCAGGGCTCTGCGCCCACGGCGCCAGCTGCAGGCATCTCGCTGAGGGCACTCAGCAGGGAAGGGCGTCCCCGAACCCGCCCAGGCAGCCATAAGGGGCGGCAGCCAACCCTCAGCCCTGGGCGCCACCCTCGTCTCGCTTCTCACCAACCCTGTGCGGAGAGAAACAATGCAGCCTGGCTTTGAACAAGGACAAATGGCACCCGGAACCCTGGCATTGTGGCTGTCGACCCTCCCCCTCTGTCCCAAGGAAAAGCAAAGCACACAGAAGGCCATGGGGCAGGGGCGGGCACTTGTCACTGCAGCATCAACTAGTCATTTTCTGAGAGGTCATCTGTCACCCCTCTCACATGTAACCTCGGTGCCTGGGCTGTTAGTCACTGCAGGGGGTGGGAGTGGGGGGCAGACACCTCCCTGAGTGAATGTGGGGGCTCGGAAGAATCTCTCTCTCCTCTTCTCCTCTTCTTCTCTCTTCTCTCCTCTTCTTCTCCTCTCTCCTCTCCTCTCTTTCCGCCTCCCTCCTCTCTCTCTTTCTCCCCCCCTCTTTCTCCCTCTGTGTTCTCTCCCTTTTCTCCTCGCTCTCCCCTCCCCCCTCTCCCCAACTCTCCGCCCCTCTCTCCTCCCCACTAACTCAGCTTTGTATGTCTAGTGGCAGGGCCAGCCATGAGGAAGGATCCAGGTTGCCAAACTGTCCCCGTGGCCCCTGGTCTCTGGAAAGGTAGGCTGGAAGGAGGAAAGACATGCAGGAAGATTGCCTAATAATTACCTACAAAGCAAGGGTTTTTTTTTGGGGGGGGAGGGGCACAGTTATTTCCCCATGACCCCACCGCTAGCTGCAGCCTGGGCTCTCCCCCTCCCTTCTGACCCGCAGAGTCCACACGTGCCTCTGACCCTTCCCATGGTGCCTTGCCCTCCCCACTGACCCCCTAGTCACATGCTGTGGGGCCTCATTGTTGCCTTTTCCCTTCTGGCCTCCTTCCTTGGAGTATCCAGGGACCCCAGCAGGCATCTGCAGGTTCTGTGCCTGGACTCTGGACTGGCCTTCGCCCCACCCCCACCCCCAGCACCTCCTGCTCTGTCTCCGGCCCAGGCCCACCCACCCACTGGGTCTGTAGGGACAGCAGTATCCCTCTGCCTGGCCACCGCACTCCCTCATCCACTCATTCATCCAACTTCTTTCATTCATTCATTCATTCGTACCCCAAGCTTGGCTTCCAGGACATGGCAAGGGACAGAACCGAGATCGTGCCTAGAGCATGGCTGAGGAGTAAGGCACCCTAAGGCAGTATAAAGATGAGGCGGGCGCGTTACACTCCCGGGGATGACATGGGACAACTTTCCTGAGAAGCATCCTCCGAGCTGAGGGCCGCAGACGCAGCTCAAGGGGCTGGAGCACAGGCTTGGCATGCGGGAGGCCTGGGTTCGATCCCCAGCCCTGTCAGGTGTGGCCCCAACACACAAAACCAGAGGCGTAGCAACCGAAAGCAAAGTAGGAGTCAGTGAGGTGAGGGTTTGGGGGTTCAAGGCCTTTTTAAGCGGGATCTGCACAGAGCAGAGACCCCGAAGAGGGAGAGGACTGAGCCTTTTCTCTTTAGGGCTCTTTTCCCTGTTTTGCTCGAAGGCTGCTCCTGGGACTGGAACCAGGGCCAGCTGCATGCAAAAGAAGTCTTCACCACTGCACGATCCTCCCGAGCCCCCAGAACCCACCCTGCTGAAGGGCAACAAGGGGGGGACCAGGGAGGACGTGGAGGACAGAGGCGAGGGTCGGGTCTTCATCCTGAGAGAAACTGGGGACTCTGCGGTGCTCCCCCGAGAGCCAGGGTCTGCCTTCTATAGAGACCCACAGCACAGGCCACTGAGGAGGTTGGCAGTGGGGACAGTGTGCAGGAAGAAAGCCAAGGGGTTGGCACTGTGGCACTGTGTCTGCCCCTTGTAGTCTAGATATGTGAAGTAGGTCAGGGGGTCAAAGGTCAGAGAGGAGGGCCCAGTGGCTAGAGGGGAAACAGGGACCAGATGAGAAGAGGGGGGTGTCTAAGGCTCCTATATCTGGAATCCGGCTCTGAATTGTCTCTTCCCTCTATCTCCCTGCCCTGCCCCCTCACCTCAGCGTCCCCACCGGAGCTTGGGAAGGGGGGCCACTGGCAGGCAGCGAACCCAGGGCTACACTCTGTTGGGAGTGATGTCAGGCATCCACTGAATGCCGTTTCAGCCCGGCCATTTGCAGAATTCTCGTGACAAACAGGTATTTCAAAATGCACCCGAATCAGATCTCTTCCACAGTGGTAAATTAATGCTTTTGGAATGTAGGCAGATAAGTGGGGGTGAGCGTTCTGTTCTCTTCTCTGCAAGATAATAGTTTGAACTAAGGGAAGCGTTTGGAAATAAACACTCTATACACAGAGACGTCAAATGTAGAGGGAATCGGCGTTTAGAAATGATATCTAATATCTAATCTCTACTTAAATAGATTTAATGGTCTTTTAAAAATTGTCCAGGTGGCTGCTCACTGTGAGAAATCCAAGCATTCTAGAAAAAAAGGGGGAGCTGTGGTGAGCCCCTGCTCCCACCCCCAAAGCTTCTCCTTGCCAGATGTAGCCTTTTCTCCCCCCTTTGCATCAGAACATGTTTTCTGATTTTAATAGAGAGGAGATTATTCCACATTTTTCTGAGACTGCTCATAGCCCCTGCGGCAATGTCCTATGGCAGTCTGATTCGGGGTTATGGTCAAGCCAGAGGCCCCAGAACCAGACCCCTGAGGTTCCAATGCCAGCTCTGTAGCTGGGCGAGGTGAGGACTAGCCTCACAAGGAGAACTTCTGGCTCCGTCCACACCAGATTTCTGCGTGAGATAAAAAGCAGGGAGAATATCCCAGCCCCTTCCTCTCCAGCCTCTGAGGGTAAGCGAGGTGAAAAGACAAGGGATCAAGGGAGGCCCCGTGCCCCTGTCCTGTGGGGAATAGCCCCTCACATCGAGGGCTTCAAGGTAAGAGATGCTCCATGGGGCTGGAGAGACAGGACGGCAGGGAAGGCGTTTGCCCTGCATGTCACTGACCCAGGTTCAATCCCCATGTAGTCCCCCAAGTCTGCCAGGAGTGATCCCTGAGTGCAGAGCCAAGGGTTAGACCTGAGTAATGTGGGGCATAGCCCAGAAACCACACCAAAATTAATTAAAATCGTGGCTCCTCATGCCTTAAAAAAAAAAAAAAAAAAGAAGAAGAACTGCACCAACCCTGTGACCATGTTACCACTTCAACAGTGAAACACGAGGGAGCAGAGGCGAGGAGCACAGAAGGTAAAAGAACAAAGGAGGGACTGCAGAACTAAGGGAAGCTTTTAGAGATAATACGGTAGGGAGGGCACCTGCCTTGCACGCAGCCAGCCCCGGTTCAGTCTCGGGCTTCCCATATGGTTCTCCAATCTCTGCTGGTGTAATTCCTGAAAGCAGAGCCAGGAATAAGCCCTGAGATAGTCAGGTATGGCCCCAAAAGCAAAAACAAAAACAAAAACAAAACAAACAAAAACAGAAGCAACAAAGAGCGAAGGAGTAAGAAACAATGAACTAAGACTGCATCAGTGAATCCCTGCTGGGAAGTATTGGTTTCTCCCTGAGCAACTCTGGGTAGGGCCCCAAGGCCAAAAATTAAATTAATTAGGGCCAGAGCCATAGTACAGTGGGTAAGGCACTTGCCTTGTACACAGCCGACTCAGATTCGATCCCCAGAATCCCGTATGGTTCCTCAAGCCTGGCCAGAATTGAACTGTGAGCAAGAGCCAGGAGTGAGCCCTGAGCACCACAGGGCATGACCCCCAAACAAACAAAAATAATAAAATTAAAATAAAAAGAATCGGGGCTGGAGAGATAGCACAGCGGGTAGGGCGTTTGCCTTGCACGCGGCCGACCCGGGTTCAAATCCCAGCATCCCATATGGTCCCCTGAGCATGGCCAGGGGTAATTCCTGAGTGCAGAGCCAGGAGTAACCCCTGTGCATTGCCAGGTGTGACCCAAAAAGCAAAAAAAAAAAAAAATAAATAAAATAAAATAAAATAAAAAGAATCACACAATTGAAGGATACTCTATTGTGATAAAAAGTAATTAAACACCTACAAATGATGCCTGTGTACCAAGTATCATACTAGACACAGGGACTCAGAGCTAATTAAATATTCCCAATAGAATCCCAATAATATAATTTCCCCACTGAAAACTCAGTACCAACACCTTCCCTAATTTCCTACCCGAAGGTCCTTCGTCATCTGCCTCCACCTATCTGGCCTCCTCTTCACATCCTCACTTGGGGAGCCCCATCCAGCCCTCTGAGTTCCCTGTCCTTTCTTAGAGAGTCTGACCTTTCACGTGACCCGGGAAGAAGAACAAAGCATTTCCCCCATCCATACAGGACCCAAGAGAACAAATCACAAAGATATAAAAGTGTGTATGGCCTGATCCTGGCTAGCAAGCCCGGATTCTGCCCAGCACAGGGCAAGTGAGATAACCCAAGAATTAAATAACGAGCTACACATAGAGGTGTGAGAGGGTGAGAGACATTTCGAGGGTGGGAACAGCAGGGTCGGGGAGACGGTGTATGAGAGGAGAAGGTGTTAATAATGATTGTCTAAACTTCCAAAGCAATATTAGGGATTCTCCTACTTGAACTGAACCAAATTTCTATCAGACAGGGAAAGCAAAGGAAGAGAAGGAAGGGAGAAGAGTGGGAAGGGGAGGAGGAGGAAGGCAGAAATATTAGCAGCGCCCCCGGGCTCACTGTTCACAAAGCATTTTCACAGGCATCCGCTCATTTGATTCTCACACAGTTCTGAAGGTAATTATTGCTTCCATTTACTGCAAAAAGGGTTGAGACAGCTCAGATCTACGGCAGAGCAGGGTGCAAACACAAATCCCCTGCTTTTAAATTCAGACTTTTTCTACTCCACTTATCTACAGTAACTAGAGTTCAGAGGTAGGTGCCCTGCTGGGTACAGCTTAAGTCCATGAGAGAAAGAGAAAATCAAGTAGCTGCCAGTCACCAAAAACCATGGGAGATCAAAGAGAGAGAAGACTGAGTGAAGATGATTAGAATTTCTTTTCTTCTTTTTTTTTAATTTATTCTTTTATTGAATCACCATGTGGAAAGTTACAAAGCTTTCAGGTTTAAGTCTCAGTTATACAATGCTCGAACACCCATCCCTTCACCAGTGCACATATTCCACCACCAAGAATCACAGTATACCTCCCCCCCTCCCCCAAGAATTTATTTTCTTTTGCCTTGGCTTTTCTGTCACCACCCCCGACCCCAAGCAGTCATTGCTACTCAATTTCATAATTGTGCCAGGCCAGGGGTTCAGAGCTAACTAAAGGTTCCCAAGAGAATCCCAATCATGTCACTTCTCCACTGAAAAATCAGTGGGGATTATTAAAAAGTTCAACAATATATGGGCAATCAAGAGTCAAGGCATTCAAGGGGCCGGAGCAATAGCATATCGGGTAGGGCATTTGCCTTGCACGTGGCCGACCCAGGTTCGATCCCCGGCATGCCATATGGTCCCCCAAGCACTGCCAGGAGTAATTCCTGAGTGCAAAGCCAGGAGTAACCCCTGAGCATCGCTGGGTGTGACCCAAAAAGCAAAAAAAAAAAAAAAGAGTCAAGGCATTCAAGCCACCTTTAAAACACTGAGGTCCGGGGCTGGAGCGATAGCACAGCGGGTAGGGCGTTTGCTTTGCACGAAGCCCACCTGGGTTCGATTCCCAGCATCCCATATGGTCCCCTGAGCAGCACCAGGGGTAATTCTGAGTGCAGAGCCAGGAGTAACCCCTGTACATTGCTGGGTGTGACCCAAATAGCAAAAAAAAAAAAAAAAAAAAAAGAAGAAGAAAGAAAGAAAGAAAAACCCACTGAGGTCTGTTTGAGACGGAAATAAATGGCATATCGGAATCCTGATTAGCCATCTACTTGGCCCACAATATGCAAAAGACACTCACAAATTAAAGATGCAAAGACTCCCAGTGGAAACCTGGAGAGAAGGTGTGGGTGGACAATTAATTGGAATGTTTACAAGGGGGCTGGAGAGATGGTACAGTGGGGTAGGGCGCTGGCCTTGCATGTGGCCAGCCTGGGTTCTATTCCTGAACCCCTATGGTCCCCCAAGCCCCTCTAGGAGTGGTCCCTTTAGTACGGTGCTAGGACTAAACCCTGAGCACTGCCCAGTATAACCTGTTCCTCCCCATCTCCCATAAAAAAATTATATAAGGAGGAGCTCAGAGAGAGTGCAAAGTAGCAATTCCAAAGCTGGGAGACACAGCACCTGGAGTTCGGTCCCTAGCCCGACCCCCCCACCCCATCCCATGTCTGCTGTGTGACCCCAGTGGTACTGCCTTTGGGAGGTGCCTAAAGGTACAACAAAGCATGTGATCTCCCGAGCACCAAAACTCAGTGAGAAGCACCACCGAAGTGAGCCGGCATCACAGCTGCCTACCGTCAAGGCTGCATTGCTGCCAAGTGGACACAGCCCAGGCCATCACAATGACAATTAAAATAAAATGAGAAGAGGGAGAAAACAGATACAAGGAGCCTATGAATATGTGGAAGTATGTTCATCCTACATATAATCAAATAATTGCAAATCAAATCAGCCGACAGGTTCCATTTTGCCTCTCAAATGAGCCAAGAAGAGCAAAAAGAAGTCTTCATCGGGAAGGCTGACTCAGATGCTGTGAGACAGACCTTCTCTACTGGGAGTGGAAAATAATACAATCTTTCTAGAAAGTGGTTCATCATGGGGCATTGAGTGTTAGAAAAGGAATGGAGAGAGAAGACAACAGATAGGGCACTTGCCCTGCACATGGCTGACTCGGGTTTGATCCCCAGCATCCCATATGACCCTCCGAGCACCACCAAGAGTAATCCCTGAGTGCAGAGCCAGGAACAACCCCTGAGCATCACCAGGTGTAACTCCAAAGCAAACAAGAAAAGAGTTTTAGGAAAATATTTCAGGGGGCAGGAAGATGACTTAAAAGTATGCTTTGCATGCCAGAGGCCTGGGTTTAATTCCTGGCACTGCATTTCCCTCTGAGCACCTAGGGGAGAGGCCCACCAACACAGAAGCAGGAGGAGCCCCTCAGCACCTCAGAGAATGGCCCCAAAGGAAAGGGCTGGAGATAGTACAGGTGATAAAGCAGTTGCCTTAGATGCAGTCAATCCAGGGTTGTTTTTTTTTTTTTTTGGGAGGGGTCATACCTGGCGATGCACAGGGGTTACTTCTGGCTCTGCACTCAGGAATTACCCCCTCCCTGGCGGTGCTCAGGGGACCATATGGGATGCTGGGAATCGAACCCAGGTCGGCCAAGTGCAAGGCAAACGCCCTACCTGCTGTGCTATTGCTTCAGCCTTCAATCCAGGTTTGATCCCAGACACCACATATGGTCTTCTGGGCACCACCAGAACACCCTGAGCACAGAGCCAGGAGCAAGACCTGGGCATAGCCAGGTGTGGGCCAAAAACCAAACAAAATCAACAAAGGGAAGGAAGGAAGGAAGGAAGGAAGGAAGGAAGGAAGGAAGGAAGGAAGGAAGGAAGGAAGGAAGGAAGGAAGGAAGGGAGGGAGGGAGGGAGGGAGGGAGGGAGGGAGGAAGGAAGGAAGAGAGGGAGGGAGGGAGGGAGGGAGGAAGGAAGGAAGAGAGGGAGGGAGGGAGGGAGGGAGGAAGGAAGGAAGGAAGGAAGGGAGGGAGGGAGGAAGGAAGGAAGGAAGGAAGGAAGGAAGGAAGGAAGGAAGGAAGGAAGGAAGGAAGGAAGGAAGGAAGGAGAAAAGGAGGGAGGGAGGGAGGGAGGGAGGAGAAAAATTACTGACTAGGAAAATAGCTCAAGTGGCAGAGCACATGCCTAGCATGTGTGAGAACCCAAATTCACTCCATCCCTTGTGGAGTATTCACCACCCACAGCATCTCAGGTGTGTCCCCTTGAAACAAATCCCTTTCCTTCTCTTGACAGATACGTTCAGTTATAGAATATATTCATGTATGCCTATGCATATATTAGATATATTATAATCAAAGATGCAACCCAAGACTTTTAATTAAATATGACTTTCCAAATACAGTCTCAGCAACCTACTTGTCTAGCAATGATTAAATAAATTCAATGAGAAAACTAGGATACGGTGTATGCAGTCATGCAAATAAAGACTGGAGGGCTGGGGGTGTGGTTTGGTGACTTGCGCATGCGACTCCCCGGGTTCCACCCCTAGCACTAAAGAAACAAACAGAAAAAAAAGATTATGACAAATGCTTAGTGTCAGGAGAAAATATGAACAATGTGAGCTAAGTGAACTGCAGAAAACAAACTGCCTATGCAGGAGAAAATCATTCCGCAGGAAACGGAGCTGGTGCTTACAATAGTCTTCACAGCCTGGGGAGATTGAGGGTGATTGTTATTCTCTTTGTTCTCCAGATCTTCCACAATGAGCAATCCCAGGTTTGGGCAGAGCAGCCCTGATCATTCACCATCACCCCCCTTAAATTTTTTTTTTTTCTTTTGCGGTACTAGATCAAACCTGGGGCCTCGTGCAAAACAAATGTTCTACTGCTGAGCTACATCACGGGCCCAAGCCCTGGTCTTGTTGACTAGGAAGAAACATGTTTTTAAAAATCAAGTTCAGGTCTCAAAGAGATAAAGTTGGTGTTTCTGCTCAGCTATCGTTTGCACTTAAATGTGGCTTCAGAAGCAGGCTAGACCTCCTCGGTGGCTAATGCAGAGCACTTCCGTGACGACCTTGCCTCTGCCCTCCGTGATGAGTTTGCACTCTCTTCATGGCTATAAAAAGGCTGCTGCTGCTCCTGCCATCAGATCCACTTGAGGCAGCAAAAAGGTCCCAGTGGTGTTTTAAAAATATGCTCCAGGGCAAGAGAGATAGTATAGGGATTTAGGTGCCGGTCTTGCATGCAGCAGACCCTGGTTCAATCCCTGAAACTGCACATTATTCCCTGAGCACTGCCAGGACACAGCCAGGAGGAAGCCCTGAGCACTGCTTGGGTGTGGCTCAAAAACAAAACAAGTAGTGCAATTTTTTTTGACATTTCCTCTTCTAGAAGTGGTGGTGGGGTGGTCTGGGTGCTTTTCCCTTGCCACGAGGGATAAATTATCTTAGGAAAATAATCTAATCATCACTAGAGTGGTGCAGTCTGGCTTCTGAGCCTTGGATATCAAAGATGGTACAGTTCTTTGGCTCTTAGAATGCTCATCAGCCAGCATGTTCCTTTTAACTTTTTCTTTTTTCTTTCTTTCTTTCTTTCTTTCTTTCTTTCTTTCTTTCTTTCTTTCTTTCTTTCTTTCTTTCTTTCTTTCCTTCTTTCTTTTTTTTTTTTCTTTGTGTGTGTGTTTGATTTGAGGCCACACTGGCAATATTCAGGGTTACTCCTGACTCTGCACTCAGGAATCACTCCTGGTACTGAGAGCATATGGGATGCCAGGGGGATTGAGCCCTGGTCAGCCACGTGCAAGGCAAATGCCCTACCCACCATGCTAGCTCTATGGCCCTTTAACAATTTTTTTCCCAGAACCAGCTGCCATGTTGAGAAGCCAGGGTTACAGTGACGGCCCATAGACTGTGTGCATGCCTCCAACCCTCAGAGCCAACCAGCCTTCGCCACTCACAGTCCAGGTCTAAACATGTCAGTGAAGGAGGTTCCAGAACCATGCCATCTCATTCCGAGCCACTGCCCACATGTGGACATATCAGGTTTATGCACAAAAATGTCCTCCAGGGGCCGGAATCATAGAGCAGTGGGTAGCGCCTTTGCCTTGCATGCAGCCGATCCAGGTTCTATTCCTGATATCCCATACAGTCCCTGAGCACCACCAGGAGTGGATTCCTGAGGGCAGAGTCAGGAGTAATCCCTGAGCATCACCTGGTGTGTCCCCCCCCTCCCCCGCGAAAAACCAACTTGATTATCACCTTCAATGTACAGAGGGAGCCTGTGTTCATTATGGGCGAGGTGCTGAGCAGATGATTCCTGAAGGCTTCCAGTCTTCCCGTTGAAGCTCTGCTCCTTTATGAAGCTGAGTCCAGCTACCTCTCTGCCTGAACCCTGTCTCAGTTTCTGCCCTGCCAGGAGTCACATTCCATGCCACTCCGTCGCGTTTTATAAGGCAACCCGATAGTAAAGAGCAAAAAGCGCCTTTGATGAGAAAAGCAAAGCTTTCTCTGAAACCGTCCCAGCTGACTTCTGTTTATATCTCATTGACAGCACGGTGCCACAATGCCAGCCTCACTGCAATGAAGCTTGGGGGGGGGGGGGAAAAACGTATTTAGCTTCTAGCCTCTTTAGTAGGGAAGACAAGGGAGAGAGGAAGAGGCAAGGGAGATGAATATGTTAGCAACTGTCTGTTGCAACTGGCAGAGACATGTATATATATATATATATGCACACACATATATATGGTCTATTTTAATAAGCAGCAGCACAACAACAGATGCAACCTATACTTTCCGTATATGCATCCTTACCTAGAGTACCGCAATGTTCCTGAACACCATGTGCGATGGATGAAATCCAGCATTTATATTTTTAAAGTGCTCTAATAACATTAGCTTCGAGAACTTTAAATAAATGTTCTTTGTGTTTAGAATGCTAACACTGTATCACTCCGAGAATCTGTAGCGAGAATATCTGGCTAAAATTAAAATCCTCGTCCTTGGCAAATGGCAGGAAATTTCCAGATTCGGTTTTGGACTTTTGTTCATCAAGATAACAGGGAGTGAGCAGGCTTTAAGGAGATATTTGCCCAGATGACGTGGCTTCAGTGGAATGGCCTGTTCCAGAGAGAAATGGGTTTATTTCAAGTTAGCTAGCTATCTTTCTTTTTTTTTTTTTTTTTTTTTTTTGCTTTTTGGGTCACACCCGGCGATGCACAGGGGTTACTCCTGGTTCTACACTCAGGAATTACTCCTGGCGGTGCTCAGGGGACCATATGGGATGCTGGGATTCGAACCCGGGTCGGCCGCGTGCAAGGCAAACACCCTACCCGCTGTGCTATCGCTCCAGCCCCAGCTAGCTATCTTTTAATTACAGGGGCAGGGGGTGGGGGTGAGTCACAGCTTACTGTGCTCAGGGGCAAGTCCTGGCTCTCTGCTCAGGAGTGACCCCTGGCAGTGCTCAGGGGACCATATGTGGCACCAGGATTCAATTCAGGGTGGAGACCTCTACAGCCACATTGAAGGCAAGTACCTACCTCCTGCACAGTCTTCCCAGCCCCTACCTCTTTTTTTTTTTTTTTTTTGAGTCACACCTGGTGATGCACAGGGGTTATTCCTGGCTCTGCACTCAGGAAATACTCCTGGCAGTGCTCAGGGAACCATATGGGATGCTGGGATTTGAACCCGGGTCAGCCGCGTGCAAGGCAAACGCCCTACCCGCTATGCTATCGCTCCAGCCGCCACCCCCCCCCCCCAGCCCCTTCCTCTTGTTTTACTTTGCTTTGGTTTGATTCCCCTTTCATCTTCTAATCACAAATATCTGTGCGCCTGTCAATTTGGGAGAACACAGGTCCCTCCTCTAACTAACCCATATCAGAAGCCCCAAGAACCCAGCTTGCAGTTTCTTCTAGTCAAAAGTGTGGGTCTTGGGGCTGGAACGATAGAACAGCAGGCAGCCAAGAGCCAGGTTCGATCCCCATCATCCCCGATGGTCCCTCAAGCACAGCCAGGAGTAATTCCTGAGTGCAGAGCCAGGGGTTAGCTCTGAGCATTGTTGGATGGACCCTCCCCTCAAAACCAAATAAGCAAAAAGAAACAAAAGAAGTCTGTGTCTCAGCCCTTCTACTTTTTGAAATATACCCCAAGGGTCCGAAATACAATGCAGAATTGGCATGTGCATCCCTGTATTCATTGCAGCACTATTGATAATAGTCAAAATCTGGAAACAACCATGTGTCCAAGAACAAATAACTGGATAAAGAAGGTATGGTCTATATAAACAATGGAATACTACTCAGCCCTAAGAAGAGCTGAACTCATGCAATCTGCTACACATGGATGGATGGATCTGGAGAGTATCATTGTGGAGTGAAGTCAGGAAGAGAAAAACAACACAAAATGATCTCACCCCTACTCTGGATATAAAGAAACATAATAGGGGAATAACAAATGCCCAAAGGCAAGAGAAAGAACTTGAGAACTGATTTCCAGTAGGAAGTTTGCTACTGGGTGGGGGGAGGGAGAACAATATGACATTGGTGACGGAAAGTGGTGACCGTGGTGAATGGACGGGTGAAAAGGGGTATTAAAGTGCCTCCAGAGAGGCAGACTGAGGGGAGGGTAACTAGGGACATTGGTGGAGGGAAGTGGGTGCTGGTGAAAGGGACGGGTGTTGGAACATCGCCTGCCTGAAACCCAATCATGTATAACTTGGTAACTTTGTAACTCACAGTGATTCAATTAAGAAAAAAAAAAAAGTGCTGGTCTACCTTTGTGAAATGTTTGTGAAAGGACTGGTTTACTTCTCATAACTCCATGCTTAGCTTAATATTGTCTCTTATTTTTTATTTTACATGGGGCTGGAGAGAGTACAGCAGATAGCTTGCTTGCCTTGCATATGGTCAACCTGGGTTCAATCCCTGACCTGCTCCCTCCCCTGCCTCCCCCCCCCCCCACTGCCAGCATACCACGAGTAAATCCTGAACACTGACGGGTGTGACCTCCCCACAATTTTTGGGGGGGTCCCACCTGGCGATGCACAGGGGTTATTCCTGGCTCATTCACTCAGGAATTACTCCTGGTGGTGCTCAGGGGACCATATGAGATGCTGGGAATCGAACCCGGGTCTGTTGTGTGCAAGGCAAATGCCCTACCCGCTGTGCTATTGCTCCAGCCCTCCCACACACAATTTTTTTTTTATATTTTAAATTTATTTTTTGCTTTGGGGGCCACACCAAGTGGTTACTCAGGAATTTGCCAGGGGCGGGGAGAGGTTGGGCTTGGGGGCTATAACCTGTAGAGCTCAGAAATTGGTGCGTGGGGTTGCTGCTGGCGGTGCTCAGGGAACCATGCAGTGTTGGGAATTGAACCCAGGGCCTCAGACATGCAAAATACTAAGCCACATTCTCGACCTTACTAACAAATTTCGGGAACTTGTGTGCTGTGGATTGTGTTGCATAACTGTGTAAACAGTGATCTTCAATCGCTCGTCCACAGAGCAGAGCCCTGGCACCTGCCTGCAGGCGTGGAGGTGGAAACCACTGCTCTACCAGCTCGGTTCTAACAGAGGGTCTGTGGACGGGCAAGCAGGACAGGGGCCGGCACAGCAAAGAACTTTTCATTCCTACCTTGACTAATTTTCAAATAAAGGTAAAAGACTGAGTCCAGGGGCTGAAGCGATAGCACAGCAGGTAGGGCATCTGCCTTGCATGTGGCCGACCTGGGTTCGATTCCCAGCATCCCATATGGTCCCCTGAGCACCACCAGGAGTAATTCCTGAGTGCAGAGCCAGGAGTGACCCCTGTGCATCATTGAGTGTGACCCAAAAAGCAAAAAAAAAACAAACAAAAAAACTTGTTAATTGTGAGGCCCAATATCCAGTTCTTCCCCCCGCCCCCCGCCTTTTTTTTTTTTTTTTTGGTTTCAGAAATCTAATCACTGATTCTGTCCATGATTCTGTGTAATTCCGAGGCAAATTCTGAGGTCAGTGAGGCCCTTAAGGGGTCAATCTGACAAAGGGAATTAGATGCTGAGGGATGGCTTTGTCGGAAAGGTGAACGAGGGACATGGAGTTTGAGATGTGAGCCCTTTCTGCCTTCCGCTGTGGCAATGATTGGGGGGAGGGGGTCTCTGCGAGTCAGGCATCAGGGCACAGTGCCCACACGCTTCGCTGCAGTGCTCACAGGAATCACACACGTTCTTGATGAGAGTCGCACATCTGGAACTGCCCACATTTCGGTTTTGGTGCTGGGTTGACAACTCCAGGGCACAGTATCGTTCAGACACACTTGGGAGCGAAGCCCCTGGGGTCCCAAACAGCTAGGGTACGTGGGGGGCCCTCAGGAAGGAGGCTTTCGCCACTGCATCCTCCCTGGGCCCCTGGGTTTCTGTAACTGAAAGAGATGTTAGAAGTTATTGCATCAAATCCACTTCATAGCTAAGAGAAGTCAAAGCTGACAGAAACAGGTGTGAAGTTCAGATCTCCAGATGCCTGCCCTTCAGCACTTTCCCCAATTATCCACGGGACTTCAATAGATGTAGGTTTCCATTTGTCTTCTGTTTGAAACCCTCTCAAATCATGCAATCCTTTGCATTTTCAACATCTATATACGTCTAATTTGAAAATTCAGTGAACTGCTAGTTTTGGGACTCAACCCATACCTAAAGGGTGATCAGGCTCAAATTTTGTTTTGTTTTGGCTTTTTGGGTCACACCTGGCAATGCACAGGGGTTACTCCTGGCAGTGCTCAGGGGACCATATGGGATGCTGGGATTCAAACCTGGGTCGGCCGCGTGCAAAGCAAACACCCTACCTGCTGTTGCTCTAGCCCCTGGCTCAAATTTTAAACCTGGAGTGAGAGGACATTCTGAAGAGACAATTAGTCCTTTTTCTTTAGAGCATTCTTGAAAAGTAAATATCAGCTTGACCCAAAAAGCAAAAAAAGAAAAAAAAGTAAATATCAGCTTGAAAATAAAAATTACAATACAGCTATCTTTAGTTATCTTCATTGCACTCAAACCTAATATACTCCCCTAATCAGTGACATATTTCCCAAATTACAATTTGAGAGGCATGGTCCAATCCATGCTCCAGCAAGCCCAAACTTTTGCAGTCAAACTTTTGCAGCACAAGGGAAATCCAAATACCTCTCTCTGAAAGTCACTTTCAGAACATCCTACCTACTTTCTTGCTCAACTAATTCTATTTCTGTGTCTCTATTTCTCTTTTGGATAACCCCTTCTATTTTATAGTCTCTGTCAAATTCCATAATTCTATTTCTAGTTTCAACTAAAATATACTTCTGCTTTTTCTGCACTCAACTAATCACAGAATTTTTAATAACACGCTTTTAATTTGAAGTGGAATGAACATCTAAACTTTTTTTTTTTTTTCAAAAAAGGAAGAGCCCTCCATGAATGATTTACATTGCAACTGTTTGTAATGGAAGGAGCGTTTTCATTGAAGGTACTTGTCATACTTTCACAACCCAATCCCCTTCTTCCTTGTTTACTACTAAAAAGGGCAAACTCCGGGGCCCTGGGTTGACAACTCTAGTGGCCAGAAAACGTGCGTTTTTAAGGCAGGTCTCTGAGTGAGCCCCAGCACCCTGGGAGTGACCTCCAAACACCAAGCCCGAGAAGCACCCGTGCCCTCACCCCACCCGCCAGGGGTGACCCCGAAACAAAAGGCTGAGTTTTAGAAATCTGTCCAATAAAAGGGAAATCAGTCACCAGAGCCCATTCATTCTATAAACCCACCTTTTCTCTAATTCTCACACATTCGGTGCCTTCAGAAGTGCGTGTGCGTGCGTGCTTGTGCGTGTGTGCATGCGTGTGCGTGTGTGCAAGAGAAGATGAGGGAAATGGTTACCACCTTATTTTTGTGTCGGGCAAGCCACAAGCTTCCAGGCCAAACAGCTAGAGCGGGCTGCACCCGGGGAACACAGCGGCTCCGCCGAAACCCCGTTCCCCGGAGAAGAGCTGCCGTTAACCCTCCCTGCAGCTCGCTGGGCGTGCGGACCCCTGCGTTTGGAGGGGAGGCGGCTCCCCAACTGGTGCGCTTCCAGGAAGCGCTCGCTGCGTGGAGAGGAGAGGGCGCAGGGACGCGCGGCGAGGGCCGTTTCATTCATTGCTCCTCGCCCCCCTCTTCCAGCCGGCCCTCGCCCGGCGCTCGCCCCTTCTGCCCGTGCGAGTTTGACGTCGGTCTCCAGGATACCAGGCAGCCAATCGCCAGGCAGCTGGGGGCCCAGGCGGCCAATCAGGCGTCGTTGCTACCTGTGAGTAATATTTTTAGCCGAGAGGGACGCTCAGGTCCACTCCCCACGTAACTTCGTGTGTTTCCTCGCCGCGGGTTGTGAAAAGGGGCTCTCGCTCGCCGCCCTGCAGCCCTCTCCCCTTGCCCACTTTTACCCGCACAGGGTCCCACCGAAAAGGGGCTTAAACGCACATCGCGGGGAAGCGCCTCGTTTATTTCGTGTATTCACGCTCGAGGGGCTGCTGGAAATAGGCACGCACACCTATAGGCTCGGATCCCTGTGCCTTTGACACGGAGGCCCGAGCGCGGCACTTTGGGAATAATATGTGACTCTTCTTACAATCTCAAGTCGCCCCGGTGTCCGAGTGGCCGCAGGCTCGCACGGGGAGGTCTGATGTGGACTCAGAGGCGGTTAAACTGTCACCTGGGCGGGAACTGGGGCCAGGTGGGCTCCCTTCCCCACCCCCAGCCTGGCCCGGCAGCTTTGGATTCTGCAGTTGCCACTCCAGGGGTGGCAGTTGGCCTAGACCCTTTCGTGATTAATATTCAATTAATTGGGTGCACGAGTCGCGGTCACCGTTCTCCCTTTCTCCTCCAGGTGCACTGGAGGCCGACCGGATAGCTCGGCCCCAAGTGGGATTTTCCTCGGCATCATCCCACTCGGCTACAGCATTTTTGTAAACTCTTCCCTCCCTTTGGGGCTTCGGGCTCTCCTCCCTGCTTTCCCCAGTCGCTCCGCCACCTGCTCCGCTCCCCTCCCCCTTCTGCCGGGTGCTCTCCGCCTCGCCCGAGCGTCACCGCCCCACCTCGCCGCCGCTGTCACCCTCACTGGCACGGCGCTTCTCCAATCGCCCTCCAGATCTCCCCTTGAGTCCCGCCTCCAAGGGCACCAGCTCATCAGCTCATTGGCCACTCTGGAGGCCGAGGGGGTGTGGCTCAGCCCAGCCGGGCCCTCGGCCGCCCGTCATGATATGGGCAGCCGGGACTTGGCCAATGGCGTCGCGGGGGCCGGGCAGGGGCGGTGCCGTCCGACGCGGCTCCGGGGTGCGGGGTGGAGGGCGGGGGAATGGTTACGCCGTCCCGAGCAGTGTGACGCGGGCGGGCGCGCGCGCGCCCCCTAGGGGCGGGGCGGGGGAGGAGGCGGAGGGGGGGGCGGGGAGGAGACTATAAAACGAGAGGCGGGGCGCGCGCCGCGGCAGAAAGAGCCAAGCTCGGGCCCGGCGCGGAGTGGCTGCAGTTCGGGGACGCTGGGCCGGGCATCGGGCCGTGTGGGAGACGTGGGCGCGCTCGCCTGACCCCGACCTCGCCGAGTGCCCCCGGCCCCCGCTCGCCCTCCGCGCCTCCGCCCAGCCCCGCCTGGCGCCGGCCGCCGCCGTGCACCCAGCTGGCCGGCCTGACCCTCGCGGCCCCCCGCCCTGCCGCCCCTTCGCCCCCGCCCGGCGGCCGGCGCTGTCGTCGTGGAAGCAGCCCCGAAGCAGCCCGTAAGTACCGGGGGGCGGCGGGCGTGGTCCCTAGGAGGAGGAGGAGGAGGAGGAGGAGGAGGCGGCGGCGGCGGCGAGTCCCCGGGGCTCCGCAGGGCTCGGGGGGTCCCGGGCGCCGGCCGCTCTCCGCGGCTCGGTCGGGATCCGGGTCCGAGGGTTGGGGGGGCGCCGCCGCCGCCGCCGCCGCCGGGGAACCGGCGCTCCCGGGGCTCTGGCCGGCGCCCAGGAGCCTCGGGGCGGGGAGCGGGCAGCGGCGGGTCGGGTTACGGCGGGGGGAGGGGAGCGCTGACCCGGGCGGCCGGCCCGGGGGTCCCCCTCCAGCTGCCCCTGCCAGCTGCCTCGGTCCCCGTCCCCCCGCGCCTCCTCCGCCGCCGCCTCCTCTCGCCGCCGCCGCTCTGCTGGAGCGCTCGGGCTCCCGGAGCTGTGAGCAGAAATCTAATGAGAGCCGACTGGCTGTTTATGTAATTCTCACCCGGCTCTCGAGGCGTTGCTCCAAAACTCTACCTCGCGCCGAGCCTGGATTTCGCTCGGCTGCACCTTGAAGCCACTTGGCTTCATCCCGCCGCCTCTTGCCCCGTAACTCTGGCTGGGTTGGGTTGGGTTGGGTTGGGTTAGGTTTTTTGGTGTGTTTTTTTTTTTTTTTTTTTGGCTCGGGGAAAAGTGTTTGTAGTTGCAAGGCAGCCCCGGCATCCTCCTCTTGCCTTTTGTCACCCACCACCACGGCTGTGGAAAATGGAACAGATGGGTCAATAGCATATTTTATTTATTTATTTATTTAAAGGTCCTTTCCAAACAACCTCGGTGTACAAATAGATCCCCTTTGCAAATATCTTCTGTTTGCCCTTGATCTTTTCTTATCCCCACCCAGTGCTGATCCAGCAAACGTTTAAAGGTCGACCTTATCATACACGCCTCTCTGGCTGTTCCCTTATCGGGAGGGAGGGAGCAAGGGAGGTGGTTCTGAAAATCAGAATGAAACCTAGAAATGCTGCCCTTTAAACGGAGTAATCAATAGTTTGGAAAGGAATCGTGGCTTTGGTTACAACTTGCTACCAAAGCGGTTATTTGGAGACTTTGGAAAAAGAAGGGGGTGGCGGGGGGCAAGGAGGAAAAACAGCACAGGGGAACTTGATTATTGTGTGTTTTTAATTGAAAAAAAAAATGAAGACCTCAACTCTGTAGGAGAATTTGGTTCAAAATTCTTTCGAATTTGGTTCAAACTTCTTTCGTTCACTGCGATGTCCACTAGCTTAGGGTTTAGTACTTTAGAAGTTAAATTTTCTTAACTTCTCAAATATCTAAATGTTTACGATAGGGCAGATTAAAATAGTACACATCCAAAATAAACTAGAGAGGATTCACATCTATGGCGAATAGGAATGTGGCCAACTTCTAAAACTGACATATACGTGTGTGGAGGTGGGTGGATGGGTATGTTGAATATAGTTTCCAGTAAATATGCTTAGGAAAAGTCAAGGGAAGAAGGAATAGATTACATATTATGGAGGCGTTTTTCTTACCTAAAACGATTCAGAAACAAAATAAGCTTAAAAATATATTAAAAACCCTAAGTATTTCCAGGAGATATTTTTCACTTTAAGAAACAGTTTTCTACTGTACGCTCCTTAATTTTGTGCCGATTATATTTTTTAGACTTTTGAATTTATTCAATTTTTTTCAAAAGTAAGGTTGCTTTGGGGGTTTAAAAAATAAACATTATATCCATCTTAATTATACATGTCTATTTTTGTTTTTGCTTTTTTTTAAGGAACAAGACGGCTCAAGGTGAAGGATAATCTTCTAATACTGGCACTTTGAATGAAAATTTATTTCTTGGCCACAAACTGAACACTTCGTGTGTGCGTGTGTGTGTGTGTATGTGAGAGAGTGAGGGAGTTGAAACACAAACTTAACTTTGTGGCTAGCAGCTATGCAGCTTGAAATCCAAGTAGCACTAAATTTTATTATTTCATACTTGTACAATAAGCTTCCCAGGAGACGTGTCAACATTTTTGGTGAAGAGCTTGAAAGACTTCTCAAGAAGAAGTATGAAGGGCACTGGTATCCTGAAAAGCCATACAAAGGATCAGGGTTTAGATGTATACACATCGGGGAGAAAGTGGACCCCGTGATTGAACAAGCATCCAAAGAGAGTGGTTTGGACATTGATGATGTTCGTGGCAATCTGCCACAGGATCTTAGTGTTTGGATCGATCCGTTTGAGGTTTCCTACCAAATTGGTGAGAAGGGACCAGTGAAGGTGCTTTATGTGGACGATAATAATGAAAATGGATGTGAGTTGGATAAGGAGATCAAAAACAGCTTTAACCCAGAGGCCCAGGTTTTCATGCCCATCAGTGACCCCGCGTCATCCGTGTCCAGCTCTCCCTCACCTCCCTTCGGTCATTCTGCTGCTGTCAGCCCTACCTTCATGGCCCGGTCCACTCAGCCTTTAACCTTTACCACTGCCACGTTTGCTGCCACCAAGTTTGGCTCCACCAAAATGAAGAACAGTGGCCGCAGCAGCAAGGTCGCACGCACTTCTCCCATCAACCTCGGCCTGAATGTGAATGACCTCCTGAAGCAGAAAGCCATCTCCTCCTCCATGCACTCTCTGTACGGGCTCGGCCTGGGCAGCCAGCAGCCACCGCCGCCGCAGCCGCCGACACAGCAGCCGCCGCAGCCCCCGGCCCAGCCGCCGCCCCCGGCCCAGCCGCAGCCGCAGCCGCAGCCGCCGCAGCAGCAGAAAACCTCCGCGCTCTCCCCTAATGCCAAGGAATTTATTTTTCCTAATATGCAGGGTCAAGGTAGCAGTACCAATGGAATGTTCCCGGGTGACAGCCCCCTCAGCCTCAGTCCTCTCCACTACAGCAATGCCTTTGATGTGTTTGCGGCCTACGGAGGCCTCAACGAGAAGTCTTTTGTAGATGGCTTGAATTTTAGCTTGAATAACATGCAGTATTCTAACCAGCAATTTCAGCCCGTTATGGCTAACTAAAGAAGAAGAAGAAGGAGAAGGAGAAGAAGAAGAAGAAAAATGTGTCTGACAAGTTTAAATACTCGGGCTCAAGGGGGATTTTTTTTTTCTCTCTCTCTCTCAACCTCCTTGTGATTGGTTTTTTTTTTTTTTAGGCTTACAGTAAGGATACATTCAGGCTTGGTTACAAAAATAAAACGCATCATTTTTTTTCATTTGCCAACCAAGCACAAAAGTTATTTTATACTGACTATATTTGAAAGTATACTCTCAGATATGGCCTCCTACAGTATTCGAGATACAAGCAAAGGACGTGGCTGATTTTTTTTTTTTTTATAAAAAAATTGGCACTAATACGTGGGTTTGTTGGTCTTTTCTAATTGTATAATTTAATTTACTACAAAGTTTGTAAAATATCAGAGGATATATATATATTGTTTCTACGACACGGCGTCGCATTTATATCTTTTTACTACAGTGACCTGTGACAGCACCAGCTTCATGTTGTATTTTTTTTACTGAAATTGTAAAGTATCCATCTTAAAGACATCGATTCTAAAATTGTGTACAGGATATTCCTTTAGTGGTGGAATTAAAATGTACGAATATTTGCTTTTTCAAAAAAAATGTATTTTCTGTTAAAGGTTTAAAGATTTTTGCTATATATTATGGAAAAAAATGTAATCGTAAATATTAATTTTGTACCTATATTGTGCAATACTTGAAAAAAACGGTATAAAAGTATTTTGAGTCAGTGTCTTATGTTAAGAGGGACTGAAATAGTTTATATTAAGTTTGTATTAAAATTCTTTAAAATTAAACACGCTTATTGTGGTCTTTGTCTTTAAGCCTTTGTCATAGATCTAACTCGGGAATTATGATGTTGTAAATGCTAATGATGCAGAAAGGTCTGACTCACTGAATCACAAAGGAGTAATGGAAAGCAATTGCCCTATTAGTGCAACTGATAGTAATTCCACTAAAAATGTTGCCACATAAGAAGTTGTTCTATCAAAACTTTCTAGCCAATGCCTGGCACAGCTTCTGGTTTTGTTTTTAGCAGCTCTCCCCATTTGACATCTGCCTTCCCTGTGACAGGGAATTCTGCTAAAGGCTAGTCAACCCTATGTTGTGGCAAATTTTTTAATGCGGTAATGCTGACAACTAAGAACCCAGGGATAGATTGAAAATCAATCATGTAATCTGAGGATTTCTTTGAAATAAATAAGTAGTTCAGAAAATCTATTTGGACAAAGCAGCATGCTAACTAAATTAAAGATTTAGGACTATTTCCTAATCCCTACACTTAACATTCTATTCACCCATTGCTGGAGAATATTGGCTCAGTCTACTGAGGGAATCAGACAAGTTGCCAATGGCTAGTGTTGGTGTGCATTTTCCCAGCAAAGTTGCTATACTTTTTGTTTCACAAATTATGGCTAACCTAGTTTGGGGGCTGGGGGCTTTAAGGAGTCATCCGTGTGTCCATATGTAGTGGTTTTTTGAAGATGAAGTTTTTAAAATGTTAGTTGGGAAAGGTCTTCAAAGTAAAATGATAAGTCATTTCACGACTTTAATGTCCACTGATAACTGGTGACATGGTATTACTGAGAAAATCATCGGTTCAGAAGAAAAGAGATCTTTGTACTTTTGTAGGAGACCAGCAGTGTCTGGGTTGCAAGTGAAATAAATTTTGTCTAAATGAGGAATTTGGACACAGGTCTACAAAACCCTTTTGTCTAATACCCGTACAATTCAGCAATAAAAAGTTCGAAGGAAATAAGCACTGGGAATAATAGGGCAAAGCTATTCAACTCCACGGTGAGGCCTTTGTCCTGTGGTGGACAGAATGAGGCTATCAAGAAGCGAGTAGAAATGGCAGAGATCTGTTCTGCCAACACTATCAATTAAGCACTTTTGTGATCACGAAGTTTGAATGGCTAAGGGAACAATCAGTAGTGCTTTTAAGTACCAGTTAGTGTTGGAGTCCTGGTGAAGTTATTAGACGTTTAATTTTAATGAAAGACTCAGCATGTTTTTTACGAGAATCTTGAGTAAGATAGCTGGCCAGTAGATACGCAATGGAATTTGTAACTCGTCTAATAAAGAGGTATTTGGATTTTAAGTTAATTTCAGTGTAATCTGGTTTTCAGGCTCTGCCTCCTGACAAAAATCTTGAAAATTTCAGTTGCTATATATGTTGTTTGGCACTGGTAGAGGATAACATTTTAATTGGCTTCTGGAGGTTTAAGTTTCATTGGTGTTCTTAAGGATTTGGGTTTGTTTTTTTAGAGACTGAACAAAGGTGGCTTTTATGGTTTGGGGTTTGGGGGGTTTTGTTTTGTTTTTCACAACTGGAATAACAGATCTTTAAAGGTGTTTTTGTCTAGCACACCTAAGAAGGCCTTAGAAAACTTTACATCTGGGTCTCGATTCTGTCCTCACAGACCCTTCACACTTTTCTGTGAGGAGATTGTCTGGGTTGCCAGTTTGGTGAGTTAATAATCTCAGTAGATTTTTCCCTATCTTTTCTCACTTCTATAGACACTGGTGTAACCTCCTCTCTGCAAGTAACCTTTATAGAGACTGCATAGCCCCTTGGGAAATGAGGGGTCTCACTATTCCTTTCCCCTTTTTTTTCTAAGCTTCAGTACTTTGTTAGAACTCCTTTTTTTTTTTTTTTTGGTTTTTGGGTCACACCCGGCGATGCACAGGGGTTACTCCTGGCTCTTGACTCAGGAATTACCCCTGGAGGTGCTCAGGGGACCATATGGGATGCTGGGATTAGAACCCGGGTCAGCCGCGTGCAAGGCAAACGCCCTACCCGCTGTGCTATCGCTCCAGCCCCTGTTAGAACTCCTTTGACTCTTTCATCTTTGTTAGATGACCAACAGAGACTGCAGTCAAAAAACTTCCTTAAGGGGCTGGAGCGATAGCACAGCGGGTAGGGCATTTGCCTTGCACATGGCCAACCCAGGTTTGATTCCCAGCATCCCATATGGTCCCCTGAGCACCGCCAGGAGTAATTCCTGAGTGCAGAGCCAGGAGTAACCCCTGTGCAGAGCCAGGTGTGACCCAAAAAGAAAAAAAAATTAAAAAAAACCAACTTCCTTAAAATAACGCTGTTGGGGTCAGAGCAATAGTACTAAAGGTGGAGGGTGAAGGTGGGGGGAATACACAGGACACTTCATTGTGATTTCAGTCAACTTCTTAGCCTTCCAATATGAAACTAAACGTGGCTTGGTTTCAAATGTTTTCCCCACGTGTGCTGCTATTTCAATCTGGAGAAGTCCTGTATACTGGCTTTTTAAAGTATTTGGGGACCACACGTGGCAGTGCTCAGGGGTTACTCCTGGCTCTGCCCTCAGGAATCACTCCTGGCAGGCTCGGGGGACCATACGGAATGCTGGGGATGGACCAGGGTCAGGCCCCATGTAAGGCAAGCCGCCTTTCAGGCAAGCACTCTTCCCACTGTACTGTCTATCTCTCCGGCTCCTGTACTAGCATTTTAACTATGAACTGATTTAACAAATCTTTAGGACTTAGGTGGGTTTTTGCGGGTAAGCGGGGTGGGGGCACACCCAGCAGTGCTCAGGACTTAGTCCTGGCTCTGTACTCAGGAATTATTCCTGGCAGTTCTCAGGGCACCATATGGGATGCAAGAGATCAAACCTGGGTTGGCCACGTGCAAAGGAAGTGCCTTACCCAGTTCTCACCAGCTCCGGGACTTAGGTGTTTTTTTTTTTTTTTTTTTTTTTTTTTTTTTTTTTTTTTTGCTTTTTGGGTTACACCCAGCGATGCTCAGGGGTTACTCCTGGCTTTGCACTCAGGAATTACTCCTGGCAGTGCTTGGGGGACCATATGGGATGCCAGGGATCGAACCCGGGTCGGCAGCGTGCAAGGCAAACGCCTTACCCGCTGTGCTATCACTCCGGCCCCTTTTTTTTTTTTTTTTTAAGTAAGCCACTGGGACAGAAAAGCGTCTCTCTGGCCATGCATAAACTAATGGGAGAAATGCCAGTTTAAAGACCCTTCCTCCTCAGTCTTTCCCTCACAAATGGCAGATAGAGTCCTGGTGCATGAGTGAAGTCTTGATCTGGCAGTGCGATTGTGTCAGGAGCAGGATGACAACTCTAGGGTGAGATCGAATTAAGAGGAAAACCACCTTATTAGCGGCAAGTCCATGCAACTGGCACTGCTGAATGAAATCATAATTTTGTTTACTACGCCCATCAATGGATGCTTGATGAATGCGGCACAGCTCACTGGAGATCATGCCTCTTCAGTTTTTGTGTTATATTAGGAAGGCATTATTTTCGTATCCAAAGGACCCGGGATCTTTAAATCTGCGTGTATACAATCTCTAAGCACTGCATGTGTGGGTTTGGGTGTTTTAAATAATTCAGTAAACAAACATGGTACTGATGATGAGCCCTACAGAGTTCGAACCCATTTCACCCACAACCCAGGGAGCTCAGAGTTCATTAATTCACCCACAATTGTAGGGTCAATGAATGGGACACTTGGGATGCAGATTGTCGGGTCCAGATAACCTGGTTTCACATCTTCAACTCTTGCTCCCTCCAATTGGTTACTTTTCAAAATAGAAATCAGAGAAAATAGGGCATACACACACACACACACACACACACACCCCTTTTGACTCTCTTCTACAAGAGAGTTGAGAGTTGAGTGGACGAGTTCTGGACAGATAGAAGTCACGATGATGTTTTGAGTACTTTCTGGTGATTATCCACTGACCCCAAGCTATGGGGAATTGTTTTTACAGAAATCAGTGCTATCAATGCACTGATTTCGCTGATTTTCCCACTCAGTCCTATAAATGACCTTTCTCGTGATGGAACAACTGGCTTCCTCACACGAAAGAAGGTCTAGAGATTGAGTGGCCTTGTTAGTTCCAAGTAGAACTGTGGACATTGACCTGTGGTTATTTCCACTGTTCCTTGCCTGTGCACTATTGATAGGCACGATAAGAAAAGGATGAAGCAATGTACCAAAATAGCCTCAACTCTGTGTTGCTATTTGTGCTGTACCTATCTCCTGTTTTTTAATTACTCTGAAAAATTATCTTTTCAAAATTGAAGAGGCTGAAGCAATAATATAGTGGGGTAGGGCATTTGCCTTGCACATTGCTGACCCAGGTTTGATTCCCGGCATCCCATGGAGTTCCCTGAGCACTGCCAAGAGTAATTCCTGAGAGCACAGCCAGGAGTACCCCCCACCCCCCGCCACAAACATAGCCAGGTGTGACCCAAAATCAAACAAACAAAACATCCTATCTATATTTTGGATGGTCCTCCCAGCAATGTTTAGAGACCCGGGGTCACCCTAGGCTTCACAGCACAATGCTTTCGTGGGACTGGGGGCTACCAGGTCTAACAGATGGAGCTCAGGGTCAGTGCTAGGAGTTGAATTTGGGACCTTGTGGCATGCAGGGCGTGCACTCCAATCCTTTGATCTCTACAGCTCTGAAAATCTGAAGGTGACCTTTGTATACACTTTCTACATGGTTAGATGTCATCAATGGTCTTTTTGCTTCTATTTTAAAACACCAAGGATACCAGATAATCTCTTATACTGCTTCTGAAAAGCACAGTGCGTAGGGCATTTGCTTGCATGCGACCAACCTGGATTAAGTCTCAACACCATGTATGGTCCCCTGAGTGCCATCATGAGTGACTCCTGAGCGCAGATCCAGGAATAAGCCCTGAGCACTGCTGGATGTAACCTTCCCTCAAAAAAAATTTTTTTTAAAAAACTGAGACTAGAGTAGTAGTACAGCAGGTAGGGCACTTGCTTTGAACACAGCTGATTCGGGCATTCTATATGGTTCCCAAGCTCCACCACGACTCATCCTTGAGCACAGAGCCAGGAGTAATCCCCTGAACACTGCTGAATGTGGGAGAGGAAAGGAGAAGAGAAGGGGAGGGAAGAGAAGGGAAGGAGAGGGGAGAAAAAAAAGGAAGGGAAAGGGAGAGAAGGGAAGGCAAAGGGAGAGAAAGAGATAAAGGAAAAGAATGAAAAAGAAAGGAAAAACGTTTTAAAAAGTCACTTTTTAAAAGTTTTTAAAAGTCACATTTTAGGGCTTGAAAGAACTCAAAGGCTTTGCTTGCAGAAGCCCTGGGCTCAATCCCTGGCTACATGGTCCTTACAGCACCACCAAGAGTGAGTCCTCCTGGGGTGGGGGCGATAGCACAGCGGGTAGGGCGTTTGCCTTGCACGCAGCCGATCCAAGTTCTATTCCCAGCATCCCATATGTTCCCCTGAGCACCGCCAGGAGTAATTCCTGAGTGCAGAGCCAGGAGTAGCCCCTGAGTATTGCCGGGTGTGACCCAAAAATAAAAATAAAATTAAAAAAAGTGAGTCCTCCTGGCACCAAGCCAGAAGTAGTTCCTGAACACCACTGAATGTCAGAAAAATTTTTAAAAAACAGAAAAACAAAAACCTTAAAGTCACATTTTAGAAGCATAAATTTATTACGGATGAGCTTATCTTCCCTTTAGTGTTGCTATTAGTTTTGGACATGTTTT
This sequence comes from Sorex araneus, assembly GCF_027595985.1. Lineage (NCBI taxonomy): Eukaryota > Metazoa > Chordata > Mammalia > Eulipotyphla > Soricidae > Sorex > Sorex araneus. Next base: position 213,079,594 of record NC_073304.1, read on the forward strand.
AATTGCACAATAAACAGAGGGCCCATTTGAAAAATGGTGCAGGAGCACTTCTGTAGCTCCCATCTAGATAAATCTTCTCGTGGTGGCTACTGTTTAGTTCTTTTTTAAAAAAACTTTGTTTAAACTCCATGGTTTACAAAGTTGTTCACAGTACCGCTGTTTCTGGCATTCAATGTTCCAACACCAACCCCACCACCAGCGTGACCTTCCTTCTGCCATTGTTCTCAGTTTCCCACCCTCTACAGTTTAATTCTTAGCATTCATTCACTACAATCTGCTTGGAAATCAAATACCACTAATCCCTTGGCTAGGTTTTTAGAAGTTCAGATTGAGTATAAAGGCTTGTGATGAATAGAAGTTGATTTGTAAGTAGCAAACCTGTACTAATAATTTATATTATTAGTAGAAAATCAATACTTTTGGAGAATATACTTTCCTATTTCTCAATAAAATATTTCTCAAGAATTGTATTTTAGGGGGCTGGAGCAATAGCACAGCAGGTAGGGCGTTTGCCTTGCACACGGCCAACCCAGGTTCGATTCCCAGCATCCCATACGGTCCCCTGAGCACCGCCAGGAGTGATTCCTGAGTGCAGAGCCAGGAGTAACCCCTGTGCATCGCTGGGTATGACCCAAAATGAAAATTAATTAATTAATTAATTAATTAATTAATTAATTTTTAAAAAAGAATTGTATTTTAGGGGGCTGGAGAGACAGTACAGTGAGTAGGGCATTTGCCTTGCATGTGGCAGACCCGGGTTCAATTCCCAGCATCCCATATGGTCTTCTGAGCACCATCAGGAGTAATTCCTGAGTGCAGAGCCAGGAGGTAACCCCTGAGCATCGCTAGGTGTGACCCAAAAAGCAAAAATAAATAAATAAATAAGAATTGTATTTTATAAGATCCTTTTTTACATATAGTTTATAAATGGAACTTTGATCACAACTAGTCAAGTCTGAGGGAGGAAAACATGTAATTAGAAGATAGTTCATTGGTTCATATCTGGAGGCTGTTTGAAACAAGGGGGCTAATTCCTTCCCTAAGCATAGTCATTTGACCCAGAATGGCTCCGTTTCTTCACCTGCAAAATGGGTACAGTGATATCCTTATACTACTCTGGGGAATTAGGAGGAACAAGTCCACTTTCAAAAGTCAGCGTGGCCCAGTGTTTCAGGGCAATGCTTCATACGTGGGAGGGTCCAGCTTGGACTCCCAACACCACCAAAAAATAAAAAGTAGGGGCTGGAGAGATAGCACAGCGGGTAGGGCGTTTGCCTTGCACGCGGCCGACCCGGGTTCAAATCCCAGCATCCCATATGGTCCCCTGAGCACGGCCAGGGGTAATTCCTGAGTGCAGAGCCAGGAGTAACCCCTGTGCATCGCCAGGTGTGACCCAAAAAGCAAAAATAAATAAATAAATAAATAAATAAATAAAATAAAAAGTAGTCAGTGATCTAAAAAAAAAATCTCTTCTTAAGGGTTTTATAATAGAAACCAAACTTCCAAACATAAAGTCTGTTTTTACATCATTTTACCCAATCTGTGTCCTTTTGAAATGAGAAAATAAGGCTATTAGCTGTTTTTAATCAACATTTTTGTGGGCCAGACCATTATTTGCACCAACAGATAATCAAATGCTGCAGTGCTAGCTTCAAGCCACTCTCCCCCCCCCCCCCCCCCCGTGTCAGTAATAAATCCCCCTGAGTGTGTGTTTCTAGTTTTGAGGCACTGAGCAAGAAACCACTGTTTCAGCAGTCTTCCTCTCTACAATCAGCAAGTTGATTTAAACCCAGTCTACCAGCATGCCCTTTTGGGGACAGCCAAAACTGTTTGCTAAAGTATCCGGGCTTATTGTGAAAGGCATCAAACTGCTTATTCATAGCTGTTTGAACAATCCTGGCTCAGGAATAGGATTCGCTCAGATGTTGCTCGGGTGGCAGACGTGTCACATGCATGCTGGTGCTCGCTTTATTTGAGCGCGGGTCGGAGAGGAGATCGGCTTTTGCAGAAGGGGAAAACACTGAGGTGTCTTGGAAGGGAAAAGACATTCCCTCCGGCCTTAGGAGGACTTGACTTCACTGATCAAATATGACCAGTGTGCAGAAGGGAGAACAGGTGTGAAATATTTTTAGACAAACCTTGGCGTATCCTGGAGGTCACATCCCCTTCTTGTAGGCACTTCTCAAGGGCTTCAACAAGAATGGGGGGAAAAAAACCACAATTTACAAAATCAGCGAGCCGGGGCTCTGATGGTGACGGGCAGGGCCGGTGCTGAGTGTTAAAATCAAACAGAAACTTCCTTCCCAGCCCTCAGGTTGCTGCTATTTTTAAACGCCGCTTCTCCACAAGGCCTTCTGTGGCTCCGGGGCGCTCCATTTCTCTGCCTTCCCGATGCAGTTGAGAGCTGGCAAGGCCTGGCACCCCTGTCCTTCACAGAGCGTGAAGGCCGGGTCGTGAGGCTCCCCTAAACCTGGATTCGGATTCAGGACAACATCTGAACGCTTCCTTTAAACTAGCCTGGATTTAGCTAGGAAATGGACTTCTGGAAAATGGGCCGAGGGTTCATTTCTGGATGCTGATGGAAGCAGATGGGGGCCCCCACTCCCAGTGGTGTAGAATTGGAGCCGGGGGTGGGGGGGTGCGGGGGATGAACTCAGCTCCAGGCTGTGCCCTCAAGTCCTGGCTTCCATCCCTACCACTGTATGTACCCCAAAGGGCCAATGGTCCTGGTGGCCCCAGGGCAATCCTGAAAAATTCCCCCAAAGAAATGGAATCTTAGGGCCCTGAGAATGCCATCTGCATTAGTCGGTCAGCCCTGCACACAGATACAATCTCTGTTTGATTGTGTGTGTGTGTTGTTTGGTTGGCTTTGGTTTGGGGGACACACCCAGAACTTACTCCCGGTTCTGTTCTTAAGAATCACTCCTGGTGGGAGTTGGGGGCTGGAGCAATAGCACAGCAGGTAGGGCGTTTGCCTTGCGCGAGGCCGACTCGGGTTCAATTCCCAGCATCCCATATGGTCCCCGAGCACCGCCAGGGGTAATTCCTGAGTGCAGAGCCAGGAGCAACCCCTGTGCATCGCCGGGTGTAACCCAAAAAGAAAAAAAAGAAGAATCACTCCTGGTGAGACTTGGGGGGCCGTATGAGGTGCTAGGGATCGAACCCAGATCAGCTGCCTGCAAGGCAAGTAAGTGCCTTACCTGCTGGACCAACTCTGCAGCCACCTCCAACCCACTCTCTCTGTTGAACTAAGGTAAATCCTTTCAGATAGCATCTCCTGGTCCTCCCTACACTGCTCCCCATCAAGTCAGTTCATTAGTTTATTTCCAGCAACGGTAAAGCTTGGATTTTGACTATTCTTTTTAATAAACATGACTGCATGACCAATGTGTGTGTGTGTGTGTGTGTGTGTGTGTGTGTGTGTGTGTTTTGTTTCCATTTGCTTACTGTCCTCAGAACTCTTCCCAAAGAGAGCCCTGGTTTTGTTGACTCCTGGTCACGCTCAAGTTCTGTAGCACTATGGTACCAGCCTTCCTGCTAAGTCTTGTCTGTTTCTAGGAAGTATGATGGGGAATGTTGAAACCCTTTAAATCCAGGGCTAGGACAGCACCAATCCCAAGACCCATGACACAACTCACAGACTTTTAGAACAGCCCTGGGTTTGGGTTTTGTTTTTTCATGGGGGAGGGTAGGGGAGTTGTTTTTTTGTCTTTGGTTTTGGGTCACACCCTGCAATGCTCAGGGTTTATGCCTGGCTCTGTGCTCAGGGATCACTCCTGGCAGGGCTTGGGGGACCATACGGGCCACCACCAGAAATGAAACCCGGATTGGCCGCATGCAAGGCAAGTGCCCTACCCACTGTACTATCTCTTTGGCCCCAAGAGCAGCCCTGTTTTAATATGGTTATATCAGGATTTTACTGAGGGGGAAATTTCTTCTCTCTGATTCTTCCAAAAACTTGAAAGAAAGGGTGGGAGTTGGGTGGGGGGTTGTAACTTAGGGAGATGTTTTTGAAAGGGGACTCCTAATTGTGGTCCAACCCACAAAAGTTGAGTATGTCAGCAGGTGGAGAGGCCTGGGGGAGCTCCTTCCTTTAAGGTTTAGGCCGGCGGGGGAACCCTGAGGCGAGCACAGAGACACCTCTATCCCCCCCAACAGTTCCCTTGGTGAGCTGCACCTGGGCCTGGCATGCACCCTACTGGAGTGAAAAGGACTTGGGAGATTTTGTTCCAGTTTTTGATTTGGGGGCCACCCCTGGCTGTGTTCAGGGATCACTCCTGGCAGGCTTGGGGGACCATGTGAGATGCCAGGGATGAAACTTGGGGTGGCTGTGCGCAAGGTACGCATCCTACTCACTGTCCTATTGCTCTGGCCCCTGAATAATAAGGATAATAATAATAATAATAGTAATAATAATAAAGGTAGTACCACTCAGTCTTCAGGGGCCACTGCCTTCTCCAATAGGCCACTGAGTTTGGTTTGGTTTTATTTTATTCTACTTTATTTTGCTTTTTGAGTCACACCCGGCAATGTACAATGGTTACTCCTGGCTCTGCATGCAGGAATTGCTCCTGGTGGTGCTTGGGGGACCATATGGGATGCTGGGGATCGAACCCGGGTTGGCCATGTGCAAGGCAAAAGCCCTGCCTGCTATACTATTGCTCCAGCGCCATGGTTGTTTTTGTTTGTTTTAGTTTTTTGGTTTTTTTTTTAATCACAGTCTTTGTTTTTCTGGTGGAGGGCTTGAGCCACACTCAGGGACCATCCTGGTGGACTGGGGGACTATATGGGTTGCCAGGGGGTCGAACCTGGGTCAGCCACGTGAAGGCTGCACAATCTCTCCAGCCCCTTCCTTGGCAAAGTCTTTTAAAGACTCTGGAGGGATGAGCAGCCTCAGGAGCTCGCAACAGTAGCCAACGCTTTGCAGCCCTGCCGAGGAGACACTGTGCTAAGCCTTTGTGCATTGAAACTCATTTAAATTTCATAAGACTCCTTTGTAGGTTGTGCCAGCTCCCTCCTCTGCAGACAAAGCGAAGGAAGCAGAGAGTTTGTGACAACGTCGGAGCCAGCTGAGTGGAGATGTGGGGGGGGGCCCTCTGGCTCTCCCAAGGCTGTGCTCCTTACCCACCCCCCTCTACTGCTCCTTGGGGTGACCCCAGTGGGAAGACTTTCTGAGAGAACCAAACTCTTCTTCTTTAGGGGAAGTCACCTAAAACAGAATTTTGGTTCTCAGTTTCCCAGACCATCCCTCCTCCCCCCATACACACACACACACACACACACACCCCACCCTGCTACCCTCTCACGCCCCGCCCCCAGTGTCACCCTGGGCATGACAATTTGCTTAGTGAATTCAAGTTCCTCTGAATCCCAGCCTTGGGCGGGCATCTTTCCAGAGCCAGGACCTGTGGGAAAAAGGCAAGCTGAGCGCGAGCGTTCGAGGGCCGGGTGCCGGCTCTTTATGGACGCACGTCACTGCCACTATCTGCACAATCAAATTCTTTGAGAAGTGGCTCTAGGCACTCTGCATACCTGCCGCTCGGAGGCTGGGCTCTACCTGTGCTTGAGATGGTGGTAGTCTCACTGGGCCCGGATTCCAGTCAGGCTCCGAAGATGGAAACCACCCCGGGGGCTGGGCTGGGAGGCAGCTCAGAGGGCAGCTCAGGCCAGGCCCCTGAGCTCACTGACTCCAGACTCAGCTCCCCACCCCCTGGTCACCTCCAGGACGGCCCTGGAGGCCAGCAGCAGCGGGCCTGAGAGTTGACCCATCAGACCCACAGAGCCAGGCCCTGGGAGAGGAGGCCTCCCTCCAAACAAAACGCCAAACCCTAGATGGGACACGTTTATCGGCCTTCCGTGGGGCTAAGAGTTGGTGACACTAAATATAAATCTGAGTTCTGTTTTGTCTGGGGGCCACACACAGCATAGCTGGGGGTGGGGGGCGTTACTCCTGGCTCTGAGCTCAGGAATGACCCCTGGCGATGCTCGGGGGACCCTCCAGGATGCAGGGGATCTAACCCTGGACAGCTGCGTGCAAGGCAAGGGCCCTCCCCGCTGAACTATCTATTGCTCCAGCTCCTAGATCTGAAAGACTCTTCAAGGAGCTTATGTTCAAGCCAAAGAAATGCTGGAGCCCAAATAATCAGACACAGGGGACACAGGAACCCCCACCCCAAAGAAAGGAGAAACCCTGCCCAACTCGGGGATTCTAGGCTGGGGAGGCGCGACAGAGCATGGGAAAAGGGCACGGGTGCAAAAGTACGGGATCCTGCACATCCAACTCGAGGAAGGCCTGGGTCCTGCCTCCTCTTCCTCGCCTGGGGGGCACGCACTCGGGGGCAAGGCTGAGGGAGACCTAGCAGCAGCGGCCCACCTCGGGTGCTGGACACTGGCCTGTGCATCCTCGCTCCGAGCTGTTTGTGGGAGAGGCTGGCCCCGGGGGGCTGTACCTTGAGTGGGCCGGCGGTTTGGGAAAGAGGGCAAGCCAGGGGCGCACTGCCTGGCTTAGAGGTAGTTTCGCTTCAGCACTGCCTGAGACCTCCCAGGCTAGAAGCTCCCTCTAGGGGTCATCACGTTCGCTTTCCTACCTTTACAGCCGAAACCGGCTGGGGTTTGCAGTTCGGAGGGGGTCCACCGCACAGAAGCTGCTCATTTCACAAACTTAGCACCAGACCGCCCCCCTTCACACCCGCCCCCGCCCCACACACACACACGCTCTACTCTGGGCTAAGTTAGGCTAAGTCAGCGAGACTTCTCAGCTCACAGGGGTTCGTGCCCGCTCTGGGGGATTTGCTTTGGGGGTGCTGGCAGCAGCTTCCGGGCTGAGCTGAAATCAGAGGAGATAGTGGGGGGAAGTGTTAGATGCTCGAAGCCGGGGATGTAGAGGCCCCAGGAATTGTCCTTAGAGCCGGTCCCCTGGGAACGCCATCCCCTGCGCTCCCTCCAGGCTTCCTATCAGGCTGAACCCCTGCAGGAGACACCCCCCTACCCCCACCCCCCCACCCCCTCTACAGGCCACCCCCCACCTTGCTTTGGTTCAGAGATACCAGAATCCTGGTGCCCAATTCTCCAGCCCTGACAGAAGATCAGAGCCCTCATGCGTATGAGAATGCTTCACTAAGCACCCGAATAAAAGTGACCCCAGTTGGGGCCTCAGCGATAGCACAGTGGGTAGGACATTTGCCTTGTATGCGGCCAATGCTGGGAATGCGGGTTCGATTCCCAGCATCCCATATGGTCCCCTGAGCACCGCCAGGAGTAATTCCTGAGTGCAGAGCCAGGAGTAACCCCTGTGTATTGCCGGGTGTGACCCAAAAAGAAAAAAAAAATCAACCCCAGTTATCCTGCTTGAGAAAGAACACGGACCTAGGGCTCCAACCGATCCGAACGCCCAGCCCTTTGGGCCCAGATTTCCTGTCTGCCGGCTCTGCCTCACGGGAGTTCTGAGTCCGCGAGGCAAAGGGCTGAGCCCCCCTTCTCCCCTGTGCCAAACCATTCACTCTCTGCATCTGTCTCCTCTCCCTCTGCCCTCGCTCAGCCTCAAGAACGTGGGCTTCACTATCCAGGGGTGGTCAGCTCATGAGACCCCCGTGTCTGCTCTGAAACCCCCAGGGTCACAGTCCTGCAGGTGTGGCAGGGAGAAGGGAGGAGAGAGAGAGAGACAGAGACAGAGAGAGACAGAGGGGGGAGAGAGACAGAGAGACAGAGACAGAGAGACAGAGACAGAGAGACAGAGGGGGGAGAGAGAGACAGAGACAGAGACAGAGAGACAGAGACAGAGAGAGACAGAGGGAGAGAGAGAGAGAGAGAGAGGAGGCCACCTTCGCTCTTCTTGAATCTAGGAGGCAAGGGGCAGGGGAAACCGTCTCTGTGCTGAATGCAGGAGTCAGCACAGGGACCTCAGCCAGACCTTCCGCCCCGCCTCCCGGAGCCTCAGTCTCCCTCCCTCTGAAATGGGCGGCTGTGCCAGGGAGGTGAAGGGTAGTCACGTGTAGGGTTAGATGGATTTAATGAGATCATGTCTGGGGAGTACACTTCACATCGACATCAGGGAAATCATTAGTCAGGAAAACATTAGTCAGGGAAATAATGATTATCATTAACAATATCCGAGGAGCCCAATTTTAAGTGTCTATTTCAGGGACCAGAGAGCTAGTACAGGGGCGAAGTGCACGGGGCCAGCCTGAGCACTGCCAGGAGTGACCCCTGAGCACAGAGCTAGGAAGAGCCCCTGAACTCCACTAGGTATGGCCCAAATTTTACCCTTTCATAAAAGGCTCTAACATAAAAGGCTTTTGTTGCTATTGTTTTGTTTTAGAGGTCACACCTGGCTGTGGTCAGGGCGTCGTCCTGGCTCTGCACTGAGGAATCACTCAGGGACCATTTGGGATGCCAGGGATAGAAGCTGGGTCGGCCACGTGCTAGGTAAGCACCCTCCCCACTGTACTAGCTCTCCGGCCCCCAAAGAGTCTTTTTATTTTTATTTATTTATTTTGCTTTTTGGGTCACACCCAGCAATGCACAGGGGTTACTCCTGGCTCTGCTCTCAGGAATTACTCCTGGTGGTGCTCAGGGGACCATATGGGATGCTGGGAATCGAACCCGGGTCGGCTGTGTGCAAGGCAAACACCCTACCTGCTGTGCTATCGCTCCAACCTGTCCTTTTGTAATTTAAATCACTGAGTTGAGTTTGCTGCCCCTGCCTGCAGCTTCCCCACCCCCCAGGGTGTCAGAGGTCAGGGGCCACTTAGGAGGGGCAGTTTTGGGTGTCCAGGAGGAGCCTTGCCTTTAACGGGCTAAGATGGATACAACGTCGGTGGTTGTCCTGCCAAGAAGAGAGGTGCCTGGCCTGGGCTTGAACCTGGGCCCTTCCACTCTCGAACGCCGCTGGACAGCAGCCTGGGCCTCACCGACTGGCCAGCACAGCCCCTCCCCTCCAGCTCTGCAGACTGGGGTGTCCCCTGTGGCCAGCCCATGCGGGGCAGGGTAGGGGGGACAACAAGGAGAGAGCACAGTCAGACCTGGGGCTGCCCAGGGCAGGCTGGACAGGACTCTGGGAAGCGTCCCCGTCAGAATGGGGGGGAGGGCAGCACAGGTCCCTTCCGCCTTGCTGGTCGCCTCCCAGACCCCTCTCTGCCTCCCCCCACCAGCAGTGCCCCTCCAGCGGGAGGGACTGTGCAGCTCACACGGACCCAGAGAGCAAATGATGTCCTGCCCGGACAGGCCCCGGGGCCGCCACAGGCCTCCGCATCTGGGTGGGACCGGGGAGGTCAGGGTGCTGCTGGACACGGGCGGGGGTCCCCCGTAAGTGGGGACAGGGACCCTGGGACTGGCGTGTGGAGGGACACAGGGCTCGCCCACTCTCCCCCACCCCCGCCTCCACCTCCCCGCAGCCCGCCCCGCCTCACCCACCTGCTCAGGCGCCCTTGGCTCCTCCCTTGGTCTCAGTCACAGCCCCATCACTTGACCTCAGGGCACATTCCAGAATGAGGCCATGGCCAAGAATAGAACCCAGGAAGCCTGCCACCCTCCTACCTATATTAATCGCACATTCCCGGCGCAGGAGGGGGCCTGAGACAGGGGTGGGGCCCGGGGAGCAGCAGGGGTGGAGGGGGCTGGCAGCGGTGGGAGGAAGTAGAGTGGGGGAAGGAGGGGGACCCCTCACAGCCTCTCAGAGCCTCACCCTTGCCCGGCACCAGGAGACTCATGTTCACCCAACACCTGCCTCCTGAGGTGTGCAGGCTGGGCACCCCCCACCTGACTTCAGAGCCCCCCGGCCAAGTAGTGGGGGCAGGCCACACCCAGAGAGGGGCCAGCGTGCCCCCGAGCAAAGCCTGGGCCTGAGGGATGAGCAGGCAGAGGCTGAGGCCTCGCTCAGGAATCTAGGCCACGGCTGTGGGTGAGAGAGAGAGAGAGAGAGAGAGAGAGAGAGAGAGAGAGAGAGAGAGAGAGAGAGAAGAGGCCAGCTCGGGCAGGCCCGGGCAGCACTGTGGGCCCACTGCGGCCACGGGTCCTGGTGGGATTCCACCCGGCGCTGCCCGGTCTGGAGCTGCATGTCACTGTGTGTATGTGTGAGGAGGTGTGTGTGAGCGTGTGTATGCGTGTGAGCCTGGCTATGAGCACGTGTGCTGTGTGTGTGTGTGTGTGTGTGTGTGTGTGTGTGTGTGTGTGAGAGAGAGAGAGAGAGAGAGAGAATAACCCCCGGGGGAAGCCAGGTCACCCCAGCTTTAGGAGCTCTGCGGGGGGCTCCAGGAGATAGCTGGACGGGCTGAGCGCGTGTTTGCGCCAGGGGACCGGGCGACTGCTGGCCTGGCGCCAGCTCCTGTGCTTCCTGGTCCCTGCACGGTTGCCAGGGCTCACCCCCAAGCACAGAGCAGCAGCGGGGAGCAGCCCACACAGGGCGTGGCCCCAAGACAAACACAAAAACACAAAGAGCCTGAAACCTGGTTTCCTTCTCGGCCCGCCCCCGCTGGCTGGGCGCTGGGGCCAGTCTGGGTTCCCCCGGGACAGTGAGAAGGCGACAGGGGCAGTGCCTGGCACTCAGTGGGCTCTCGCCCACGGCACATGTCCCGGGCCTTCTCCCGGGCACGGGGAGCCCCGCCATCCCACGTGGCTCCGTATTATTCCCCCCCCCCCGCCCCGCCCCAGCTCCCCCTGCCCTCTGGTCCCACTGTCAGGGCTGACATCAGACTCGGAGCAGCTGCGCAGACAATGGGGCTGGGTGTCCTCGGAGCCCAGGGTGCTGGGGTAGGCGAGGGTGGAAAAAGCCAGAGGCCTCGGTGCTGGCCCGAGCAGCCTGACCAGGCCTGTGAAGAGGCTGAGGGTGGTGAGACTGGGACTTGGGGGTGACAAGAGCAAGACAGGAAGAAGTGAGTGGCCAGGGGTGTCGATGGGAGAGCAAGCAGGTCTGGTCAGTCTCTCTGTGTCTCAGGGTCCAAACGGGTTAGACTCGGTGGGGTGGCCGTCCCCAACCCCGAGACCTTCAGCGCATCCTTTCTGAGGAGCTGCCAGGGCCGCAGAGACCCAGGACAGGCTCGGTACCAAGGACAGGCGAGCAAGGACCATGTGCTCGGGCCCAAATCATCGCAGATTCAAGACCCCCATTACGGAAGTGGGGGCCATAGGGATAGTACAGCAAGTAGGGCATCTGCCACCACCCCAGGTTTGATCCTGGGTATCCCATACGGACCCCCCGAGCACCGCCAGGAGTGATTCCGGAGTGCAGAGCCAGGAGTCGGCCCTGAGTAACGCCTGCTATGGTGGCCCAGGTACAAAATCAGAGCAAAACGTTTCCAAGTGCCGGATTGTCCCACACAAGTCAACCTGTGTGGGACTATCGGTTAGGAGAGGGTCTGTGAGAAACAGACACTTGGGCAGGGGAGCCCCGAGTTCAGGGCTGGCCTCGGGGCTGCCCTGCCCGCTCTCAGCCCGGGCCTGAGCACCTTCTCTACGAAGCTTCCAGAAGGCTTCCAGAAGGCTCCCAGGGAGAAGACAGAGCCCAGACTCAACCTTGGCCACAGGACTGGGAGGACAGTGACAGTCAGGGCTAAGCTGGGGGTGGGGGGCAATGGGGCCCGACAAGGGGCTCCCACCAGGGAGCAGAGCTGACCCGGTGGGCCCTGCTGTCCAGCTGCAGAGCAGGAGCCGGGACGCAGGCGCAACAGAGCGTGGCCAGGCTTGGGCGGCCCCCAGCTCCTCACTCCTCCTCTCTCAGGAGCTGATGGTCTCCAGCTTCTGGGTTCCGACCTCCCCCTGGGCTATCGGAGGAGGGCTGGGCCCGGCTGTGCAGGGGACGGGGGAATCTGTGTGGAGCCCCAGGGTGGGAGGGTGGACACAACTCAGGGCAGGAGAGTGGCCACAGGAGACCAACCAAGGCTGGTGCGATAGCACAGCAGGTAAGGTGTGTGCCTTGCATGCCGCCAACCCGGGTTCGATTCCTCCGTCCCTCTTGGAGAGCCCGGCAAGCTACTGAGAGTATCTCACCCGCATGGCAGAGCCTGGCAAGCTCCCCATGGTGTATTCAATATGCCAAAAACAGTAACAACAAGTCTCACAATGGAGACGTTACTGGTGCCTGCTCGAGCAAATCCATGAGCAATGGGGTGACAGTGATACAGTGATCCCAGAGGGTGCCCCAAGTCCTGCCAGGAACAGTGACCATTGAGTTCAGAGCCAGGAATAAGACCCAAGGGCCTCTGTGTGTGCCCCCCCACCCAATAAACAAGGGGCTATGTCCATCCAGGGAATCAAGACAAGTGTAGTGGGCATTTGGGGTCTGGGGTCTCCACTGCCTACCTCCTGCCCTCTCCTACCCGCCCCCCACCTTGGCACAGCAGAACTCAGCCTCACCCACGGTGGCATCTGGGCGAGGTGCCTGTCTGCCCCCAGACTGCGGTGATGGGGCGGGGAGTGGGGTGGGGGTCCCACTGAGCTGCATGTGCAACCAACACCTGGGGCTCTAGGGGAGCTCCCCCAACTCGGAGCAGAGTCCTGGGGAGGCTGTGCTTGGGCTCCATCCCCCCAACACACCCCTGCAGCCAGACACCCCCCCCTTGCACACCCTCCCCAGCTTAAAGAAGGAGCCCAGAGGCCAACACTGATCCTAGGAACTTTTAATTGGCGTTTCTCTCTCTACGAGTGAGGAAGAAACTAAGAGACCGTCCTTCTCTTGGGACAGACACAGTGAAGGGCTGAGGAGGGGAGGGAAGGCAGGTGTAGAGATGAGAGCGGGTTTCCCACATCCTTTGTGAGGGCCGGGGCTGCTGGACCCACCAAGGAGAGCCGAGACCGCATCTCCACCTCAGACCCCCGGGGCCGCCCAGTCGCTCCCTGCAACTCCCCGGGTGACCAGCAGGTGGGAGCACCGAGCAGCGTTCCTGCGCCGCCGAGCCGGCTTCCCGCCTCCCTTCTGACTCCACCACCCCCTCCCCGCCAGCTTTTCCTCCTCCTTTCTCGTCCCACCCCAATAGATGCTGCTTTTGTCCTAGGACGCCCGTGGCACGTGAAAGCGCGGTGCTGTCTGTCGCTCCAGAGGGACCACCGGACAGCCACAGCGCGGGCCAAAGGTGCAGGGATGAATGACTGGCACCTCCCCGGGGTCTGAGCGCCTGGCACCCAGGGAAGCGTTCAGAAAGGGTCTGCTCTCTAGTCTGGACCCGACAAACCAGCCTCCGCACAGAAAGGCCGCGCCTCCTCGGGTGCCCAGGGGTGTCATCGAGCGCACGGCCAGCTGGGGCGGGGCGCAGGCTGAGCACCCGGCAAATGCTGTGTGGGCCTGCTCCCCGCCTCCCCTCTCCTCTGCTCTCCCCCAGCACTCCCTGCTATGGGGGTGCAGGGGCTCTGGGCCCTCCCTTCACCTTGCAAAGTGATTTATTCCTGTTTGTGAGAGCTGGTCTCCCCCCCAACACCACCACCTACACACACACACACACACACAAACACACACACACACACACACACACACCATCTCTACCTACCTGGGGAGGGGGCAGCCCCACGGGGGAGAACAATGAACAATGCCTGTCTGCACTCGGATCATGGGGGCTATGGTGAGGCCTCGATGGGCTTCTTCGGGGGTCCCCCTCGACTTACAACAACATGGACCCCTTATTCCTCTCCGAGGCTGATGGCTGGCACTCGCCCAGCGGGCCTGACTCTGCCCCAGCGGGCCTTGTCCAGTTTGCTGACTGAGGGGCCCCTCAGGGTGGGAGAGGAGAGGAGGGGTAGGGTGGGCTGTGGGGGGCGGGGCAGGGCGGGGCTGGGGGGGGGGGGCTCAGTGCAAGCCCAGGAACTCCTTGAGGAGGTCGCAGGTCTTCTTCTGCAGGACCTCCCGCAGCTTCCTGACCCGCCGGGGGCTGGAGAGCCCCACGAAGCTGTCGGGCCGCAGCATGGCCATGCCGCCGTCCACCTCGCCCATGATGATGAGCGGGGTCCCGCCCACCGTCACGTTGGGACAGGGGCAGGCCCAGTCCACGTGCAGCAGCGTCACCTCCAGGGGCTCCTGGCCCAGGAACTTGAGGCCCATCTTCTCGTCCTTGAGCACCTCGTCCACCGTCACCAGGGCGCGCCCGGCGTCGGGCTCCTCGGTGAGCTCGGAGACGCGGCCCAGGATGACGAAGTCGCTGCGGCAGAAGCTCGTCACCAGCTTCTGCCGGGGCTTGCAGGCGCGGCAGCGCGGGCTGGCGCGCGGGAAGGGGCAGGACTCCTCGCAGGCCTCGCGGCTCTCGAAGTTGTTGCCGTTGCCCTCGCAGCCGCCGTACACGAAGGACTGGCACTGGCCCGTCTGGCCGTTGTAGGCCCAGCGGGGCGCGTAGGCGCGGCAGGGCCCCTGCAGGGCGGGCAGGCTGCACAGGGCCAGCGGGCCGCTCATGCAGGCGCGCGCGCACGCCTCGTAGGTGTCGAAGTGGTTGCGGTGCCGGAGGCAGCGGCCCGACGTGAACGTGAGGCAGTTGTTGGCCTGCGCGTCGAAGTGCCACCGGGTCTGCTCCTCGCCGCAGTCCTCGGGGTCGGGCGGCTGCAGGCACTCGGCCGCGGGGAAGGCCGTGCCGTTGGGGCCGCTGTCCACGCTGACCGGGACCTGCCCGGCCCCGACCACGGACAGCGGGAAGTCGGCGCGCAGGACCCCCGCGGCGTTGCGGGCCGTGCAGGTGTAGATGCCGGCGTCCTGCGGCTGGGCGTTGTAGATGACCAGCTGGGCGATGTTGGTGACCACCACGTTGCCCCGCACGTGGTTGGGCCGCAGGACCACGTTCTCCCGGTCCTCCAGCTGCTTCTCCCAGGTGACCTCGGGCCGGGGCCGGCCCACCACGTCGCACAGGAAGCTCACCGTCTCGCCCACGGTCACCGACTGGTGCGCGGGGTGCTTGAGCAGCGCCGGCGCGGCCAGGTCCAGCCCCGGCGTCTCCGGGGAGGTCGTGGTGGGGCGCGCGGTGGTCTCCGGGGGCGGGGGGCTGGTGTGGGGCCAGGTGAAGTGGTAGCGGCAGGTGACCACGGCCAGCGTGATGCCCTTGGAGCAGGCCTCGGCATCCATGTAGCAGCGGTTGTAGTAGGTGAGGCCGTCGGAGGCGCAGGTGAAGCTGGGCTCCTTCTCGCAGCGCTCCTTGCACTTGCACACGGCCTGCCCGTCCCAGATGTCGCACTCGGAGCCCTGCTGCAGGCACGTGAAGTGGTCGCACGTGGCCTCCGTGGGCATGCCCACCGGGCCCTTCCGCCCCTTCACGTCCATGTAGCGGGCCGCCACGCAGCTCCGGGTCCCGCACACGTTGGGGCAGCACTTCTCGTGGGTCTCGCACTCCTGGGGAGAGCGGGAGCGAGAGGCCTGAGCCACGCGGGGCAGGAAGAGACGCCCCGCCCCCCGCCCCCGTTTCCACGCCCCCACCGCACGTTCTGGGGAGGAGCCCCGGAGCGGGGGTGAGGGGGCACCATGGGTGAGAAGAGCAAACGGACACTGAGCACCCTCCCTTCTTTTGGCGGGGAAGCAGCACTCCCCGCCCCCCAGCGCTTGGGGCTCCTGCCGACTCCGGGCTAGGGGACCAGGGCTCGAACCCAGGCCGCCCGCGTGCAGAGCAGGTGCTCGGCTGCTGGGCTTCCCCTCGGAGCACTAGGACCTCTGTCCTCTCCTTCCATGCTCATCACCCACCTCGGAGTCACGTGCCTGTCACCTCCACTTCAGGGGGACACTAACAGAGGTCCAGAGAGACGGGGGTGGGGTGGGGAGGTGGGCTGTGCGGCTCTGAGGGGAGGGAGGGACCCCGCAGACAGGCAGCTGCAGGCTGGGGGCAGCATCGAGTGTTCCCTTCCGCTTCACCTGGAACCGAGGTTAAGCTTGGAACCAGCGCGCTGACTCTGGGCCTTTGTGTCTTTTAAAATTTTTCTCCCCCTTTAGAGGGTGCTTGTGGGAGGTAAGTGAAAGGGGTCACCCCAGTGCTAAGAGGGATGTTGCCCCCCCCCCACCGCCAGGGGCAGAGGTTGAAGGCTGGCCACGCTGTCGGGAGGAACAGCACTGAGGGCCCAGAGAGGCCAAAGCCAAAAGCAGGGTCCGGCCTTGACCCCACTCCCAGCCCAGGGACGCGTCCCCTGGACTGCCGTGCTCAGACCCCAGCTGGGGGGCACTCTCCAGGGAAGCCCCCAAGAAAAACAAGCCCCCTGTGTGGCCCAGGTCAGGCAGGCGAGCTGCCTGGAGCCAGCAGGGGCTCCCAGGAGCTCTCAGAGTCATGGCATTAGTTTAATTCCTCGAAATGAGCACCGCAGTCCGGAGCCGCCACATTCACCAGAGCCCACGGCAGTGGCTGCTAATCCCCTCCTGGTCGTGGTGCGGACGGCTCCCCGCCAGGGCGCTCCCGACCGCTCCTGCAGCCGCGGACATTCCACATCAGCTCAGGGGGAGCCCGGCCCCCGCGGCTGCTTGTTGACTGTTTTCCCCTCTGGCTCAGAATGGGGACTTTGTTTTGCAGCCTCTGCTTGACATCGGCTGCCAGGCTGCCGAGGGCTGCGAGGGGGCCGTGCTGGGACCCGGGTGGGAGGAGCTCAGAGCAGCGATGGAAGGGGGGCGCGGGGGGCGGGGGGGCGCCTGAGGGTCCTTCGGTTCCATTTGAGACTCTGACCCAGAAACTGGCTTCAGATGTGAAAGGCTGGTCCCTTCGGGACCGGGGCGGGCCTATTCTGGACACAGAACACCTGAGGGTACCCGGGGGCTGCAGAAGGACCCAGGCGATACCCAGGGGCTGTCCCCAGGGTCTCACTACCCTCAAGCCCTCCGCCCCCCCGTGACTGACCAGGCCAGCCCGCAGCCCTGAACAGACCCTGCAGCTAGTTATGTAAGGGGGCTTGTTTGGAAGGTGCTGCAATGCCCCCCGATCCCCAGCACCCATCCCTGTACCCCACCTGGCTGACGGGAGGCTCCTGGCCTGCTGCTGTCTCCAACTGCCCCATCCTCTGCCACGGAGTATGCAGGCTTCGCAGGAGTGTCTGGGTTCCCCCGTTTCCCGAGGTCCCCCCCACCAACAAGCAGAACTTCCGCCCACACACACACAGGGGTCAGCAGGCCCCCCCAGCACCAAGATGAGGAGCCGGGATGGTAGGGGACACCCAAGCCTACTGCCCGCTGCAGGGCGTCACCGGCGGGGGGGGGCAGGAGGAAGGCTGGAGCAGCCGGGAAGCCGGCAACGGAGTCCACTCCCTCCCATCACCCACAGGCCCACGCCGGGCTCCTCCCATCTGGTGCCCATCCACCGGGCCTGTTCGGGGGCTCTGGGTGCCAGCCTAGACCTCAGCTCTAGCATCAGCCCCACGTGGCTCCTCGACGGACGTGGTGCTGCCCATCCCGAGTGACCATCCTCCCCAGTCAGTCAGCCACAGTCGGCACGAGCTGACTGACCCACCGAGTCCAGCCACGTGGGATTCAGACACGGCACCTGCCCTCCTGCCTGGCCCGCCCCACCCCCACCTCCCCTGGCCCCCAGTTTTCTTCACCACCCGGGGTCCCACCTGCGTGCCCCCCACCCCTCCTTCACTGCCCACCAGCTCCGGCTTCCGGCCCCCAACTCACCTGGTCGGTCTCACATTCCCGCTTGCAGGTGCTCTGGGCATCCACCCAGAGGTTGGGGTTCATGTCATTGGGGCAGATGCCAGCATGGGAGTAGCGGATGGGTGGCAGCGCCAGGCCCTGCGGGGGCGCCCCCAGCAGCAGCAGGAGCACGGCCACCTGACCCCAGCGGGACCAGAGCCCCAGGCCCCCGGGGCCCCTCATGGTGCAGGCGCTGGCAGCTGGAGACCTCACCTGAAATGAGGCAGGGGGGCTGGGCCCCACCAGGCTCTTCTGGGGGGACTGCAGGCACCTTCCCCCCCACCCCCCAGCCCCACAGGCTTCCTTCCTCTCTGCTGCTCTGGCCGCAGCTGCCCGCGGCCTCCTCCAGCAAGTCAGCGGAGCCCGCTGGGCCGGCCCGAGTGAGTGAGTGAGTGAGTGAGTGAGCGGCTCCAGATGAAAGGGAAGCGTCTCCACCAGGGAACTCCTCCCGGGTCGCGGGAGAGGGGCCGCTGCGGGGGCGTCACCCGAGTGGGAGCTCTCGCCAACCTGCCTGCCGCCTGCACCGCGGGCCACTGACTAGTTGCAGAGGAAGCGGAGCTGGAGGCAGTTGGGGCCGTATGTGGCTCGGTGGGGACACCTGCTTGTTCTGGACTCCAGGAGGCCGTTTAACCCCTTCAGGGGCCAGGAAGGGCCTGGAGGGGGTGGGGGCAGCGGGCTGCAGGACACGCCAGCTCCCTGCAAAGGAGAGTTTTTGCCGGCCCCCTCTTCCTCCTCCTCCTCCACCTCCTCCTCCTCCTCCTCCACCTCCTCCTCCTCCTCCTCCTCCTCCTCTTCCTCCTCCTCCACCTCCTCCTCCTCCTCCTCCTCCTCCTCCTCCTCCTCCTCCTCCTCCTCCTCCTCTGGCCGGCCCCCTCCTCCCTTGGGCCACCTCCGAAGAACACACAATCGCTTGTTACGGGGAGGGACCCGCCTCGGGTTAGAAAGCGGCCACACTGGAGAGCAAATGACGTGGAAAAACAACAAGTTCCTGGTCACTGCGGGGCCGGGCCTGAGCCAAGCTGTGAGGTGTAAGCTGACTCCTGCACAGGCACCTTTCGGGGTGATCCCCAGGACACGGCGCCTTTGGGGGTGCTCCCCAGGATGTCGACACTTTTAGGGGGCCCGCAGGGACAGCAGCTCCCCAGCTCTGTTCTGGGCGGTCCTCAAGTTCCAAGTTGGATGGACCGTCTCCGCCCCGGAATCAACCCTGACACACACCGGACGCACTCGAGAGCCGACAGCAGCGCAGGCCTCTTCCTCGTGCCTCGAAGACCCTCATTGACTCCAAGCAAACCTGAACCTTCTAGGGGTGGGGACAGGATGGCGGCCATGTGCATGCTGGGGTGCTTCACCTGCCATACCCCTGCCCTGCCACACACCCTCAGAGCAGACGCGCCACCTGACGCTGGCCAACATCCCCTGGGAGCCTCCCTCCTGCCTGGGCAGCCTCTCAGGAAACCCTCCGCACAGCTGGTCCCCAGCCTCCTCTCAGCTTCCCAAGAGAAGCACAGAGAGGCCAAGCACCCACCCAGGTGTGGCAGGGACCTGGCAATGGCCTCCTTAGACCCCCAGTCAGCACCACAGTCAAGGCACAGCCAGATTCTGGTTTTCACAGCAAGGTGCCCGTGGACACTTGCTCTCTGGTGCCCCGAGCAAGGCGTCCACGGGGCACCAGAGAGCACCTTGTGAGGGGCAGACCAAGAGCTGGGGCCAGCATGGCTGGGGCCATGATAGGGTATGACAGGAAGCAGGATGATGGGGGCTCAGGGCCTCCTCCTTTGGAAGAGGTCGTGGAAAAGGCAGAGCACTTTCACTGGAGCCCCAAGACTTCAGAGGAGCAGGAGACAGAGCCCCAAAGAGAGGGACCTTCTCCTGACCGGACCACAAAGAGTATGGGAATAGCGACAGAGCTATTCTGTGCCAGTGATTGTAGACAGACAACCAGGGCGGGAGGGGAGAACCCAGCAGCGAGCCTTGCCCAGCCCTATCCTCAGCCCTCCATGCTATCAGGGCTGGAGCTCGCCTCCTCTGACCAGGACACGGTGGAAGGAGCCTATGGCACCTGCAGACCCTGTACGTCAGGTCCTGTCCCCTCAGACCCTGTTCCCTCAGACACTCTCCTCAGACCCTGTCCCCTCAGACCTTATGCTCCAGATCTGTCCCCTTAGACCCTGTCCCCTCAGACACTCTCCTCAGACCTGTCCCCTCAGACCTATCCCCTCAGACCGTGTCCCCTCAGACCCTGTCCCCATACTCTTCTCAGACCTGTCCCCTCAGACCCTGTCTCCTCAGACCCTGTCCCCTCAGACCCTGTCCCCTCAGATACTGTCTTCTCAGACCCTGTCCCCTCAGACCTGCCCCCTCAGATACTGTCCCCTCAGATTCTGTCCCCTCAGACCTGTACCCTCAGACCCTGTCTCTTCAGACCTGTCCCCTCAGACCCTGTCCCCTCAGATATTGTCTTCTCAGACCCTGTCCCCTCAGACCTGCCCCCTCAGACCCTGTCCCCTCAGACCCTGTCCCCTCAGACCTGCCCCCTCAGACCCTGTCCCCTCAGACCCTGTCCCCTCAGACCTGTCCCCTCAGACAGTGTCCTCTCAGACCCTGTACTGCAGACCTGTCCCTTCAGACCCTATCCCTCAGACCTTGGCCTCACAAACCCTATCACCTCAGGCATTATCCCCTCAGATCCTATCCCCACATGGCACACTTCTCCCTTGGCCTGCAGGGTCTCCATCCCCTTGCTTGAACCAATACCCTCCCCAGGACCAACCCTGACCAACACTGCACAGGCCATTTCTGCTTTTGTCACAGAGCTAATGAAGGTGTTGTTTCCTAATCCCCTCCTTTATTGGAATCAACTTTCCTCCCAGGCTGGCCCCAGTCATGGAGGCAGCAGCAGGCAATGCTCTAATTCCATTGTCCTCAGCCTGGGCGGTCCTGTAGATGCTGCACTGGGAAGTGGACTGTGACACAATTCTGAGCCGGGCTTAGAGAAAGTGTCTCCAGGCCCTTATGGGCCAGAGCGATAGCACAGTGGGTAGGATGCAGCCCTGTAAATGGCTGGCCCAGGTTTGATCCCTGGCATCCCATGCGGTCCCCAGAGCCCATCACGAGAGTGATTCCTGAGTGCAGAGCCAGGAACAACCCCTGAGCACCGATGGATGTATCACTGGGTGTGGCACAAGAACAAACAAAAACCCAAAACAAAACTAAAAAGAGTGCCCCAGGCTCCAAGTGAGGACAAGCCTAGACAGAGGTCCCGTGTGGCCCTGGGGAGGGCGGAGCAGGGCGACACGGACGGAGCACGGCAGATGCTGGCCTGTCCCGAGCTGCTCCTGGGCTGGATGGAGCCAGGCCTCTGCCCGGGGCAGGGAGGAAGGGCAGGAGGACACCGACTCTCGACTCTCCCTCCGCTTTTCCCAGCCCCCCTCACAGCTCGGAATAATAAATAACATCTGACCCGGGCTCCGAGCCACGCGCGCTCCCGCCCTCTGGCCCGCTGACCCTCATGCCCGCGGTGGGGAGCCTGGGCTGGTGCCGGGAGGCCGAGTCCTGAAGAGGTTTGGCCGGGCCTGCCAGGGGTCCCCTCCCCATCTGTCCAGACCTCTTTACACAGACCTACAGAGCCCCCTGGAGCCCCCCGGGCCCCTTCAATAAGCCCCTCAGGCTTGTTTATGAGCTGAGCTAGGAGCGCTTTGAAGTGTCCCCCAGGCCGCCCATCCCTGCCTGTCCCTGTTGAACCAGGCTGTGGGGGGTGGTGTGGGCCCCACCCTCAGACACCACCACTGCTCAGCCGATGGTTCGCCAGGCTGTGCCCCGCCAAGGACAGGGCCCCAGAAATGTCAAACAGGGGAGGACACCCTCCCCAGGACTCCGGGCCCCTCTCTGTCAGGAAAAGTCTCTGACCAAGCTGCCTGAGGGCAAGGTCCCACACACCGTCACCCCCTCCAGGGTGCACTCAAGGCCTAGTCATCCATGGGAAGTCACCCAACGGTGAATGCTGAGTGACCCTTGATCTCAGGGTCACCCTTAGCATGACAGTCCCCGAGCTTCTGGGGCCTTGGCAGGACTCACGGCTGACCCTATTTCCCCAAGTGGCCAAATGCCCCCACTCCCTATCCCTGCAAGGGTCTGGTCCTGGCAAGCAACAGCTGGCCCGAGCCAGAGCACAGCAGAGAGGACATTTGCCTTGCACGTAGCAGACTCCGGTTCGGTCCCCAGTATCCCATGTGGTCCCCTGAGCACCGCCAGGAGTGATCCCTGAGTACTGCCGGGTGTGACCCAAAACCAAGAACAAAACCAACAAGAAAACACCTTTTAAAGACATATTAAAAAAAAAAAAAAGAAGAAGAAGAAGAAAAAAGAAAGAAACCGAGGAGGCAGAGCCAGGATGCCAGAGCCTGCGTTGATTGCCTCCTGGAGTTCTCACAAGGGAGGGAAGAAGCCGGGGCCGGGGCGCGCGGATGCGGAGCCTGTACTGAGAAGGGGTGAGAGGCACAGCCTCCTCCAGGGGAAAGTGGGAGAGGGAAGGCGGGAGAGGGGCTGAGTGTGGCTTCTGCTCGCCTGGGGCGGCCCCAGCCAAGTCAAACCTGCTTCATGCTGAGGGGCCCGGCTTTCCCCAAAGGGACAGGGCGGGTCCATGCCTGGAGACCACCCCATTCCCCAGCATCCAAACCCTGTTTGGGGACTCGAGGAGCAGGAGAAGGGAGCGCTCAGAGCCCAAGGGGGCGACTGGTCCCAGCCCAGTCAGGGAATTCAGTCAGGCCGAGGTTCATTACCCAGCAGACCCCCTGCCCGAGGGCGGCCGCCGGCCTGGGTTACATTACAGGGCAGCGTGAACTCTCCACTCCGAGTGAGACGGCGGGGCTCTGGGATGACTGCAGGCCCTCAGCAGATGGTGGGCGCAGCCAGGGACCTTTGGCTCAGGGGACACATGACCCGCCTGCCTCTGTGCAGAGCTAGACACAGGTGGGCCGAGCAAAGGCCCCGGGGGTGGTGGCAATACTGAACGGAGAGAAGGGCAGCATAGCGCCGGGCCCCAGCAGTACTCAGCACTGAGTGCTGGGTCTGGGCTAGGGTTGAGAGCGGGAGACAGGAGTCCCGGCATCCCCCCTTGTCTGCCTTCGGCGTCCTGTGTGGCCTCGTCCTTCCCCGTCCCAGGCCCCTTCCAGGCCAGGCTCTGCCGCCTACGGCTTGGCCGAGATGGAATCCGCTTCAGAAAGCCCCCAAGGCTCCCGGCCAAGACAAACACAGGCGCGGGGAGGCCAGCGGGCGGGCGCTGGGGGGCGGTGCTGGCTCCCCCTCCGCTGGGGCGAGGGCCCCTTTCTTTGGCCTGGGCGTGGGGGGTGGGGGGAGAGGAGAGCAGGGACAGGGCGCCCGCACAGTCCCCTCTCCTGGGGGCTCCCTCCGGGACCCCCTCGCCCGCTCTTCTCTGCCACACTCCAGGGACACCTGGCATCTCTGCGTCCCGGGTCGCTGCCTGCCTGTGTGGGCTGAGCGGAGGGGACACGCTCTAGAACCAGCCGCCTCCCCGGCCCGGTCAGCAGATGGCCCTGCACACAGGGCGGGCGGGGCTGGCTAACGTCTTTCCCAGCCCGTTGCTTTTCTTTTTTTGGTTTTGGGGCTACATCCGGAATGGAATGGTGTGGGGGGCAGATTCTTCCAGCTCTGTGCTCCGGGGCACTCAATCGGAACTGCAGTCTCGGGGATCAAACTCGGGCCCTACACGCAACGCATGCGCTCAGCCCTGTGGGCTCTCCACAGCCAAATTCCAGCCATTCTTCCAGGACTCCTGACTTAGAGATGCTCCCGAGACTCCCGGAGGAGCCGCTAGGCTGGACCGCCTGCAGCCCTGCCTCAGTTACCCTTCTCCTCCCTCTCCCTCTTTGTCTCTCTCGTTTGCTTTCTCTCCCTTTCTGTCTTTCTCTGTCTCTTTCTTTCTCTCTCTCTTTCTCTTTCCTTCTCTCTCTTTCCCTTTCTCTCTTTCTTTCTCTTTCTCTCTGTCTCTTTATCTCTCTGTCTCTGTCTCTGTCTGTCTCTCTGTCTCTCTCCCTCTCTGTCTCCCCACCTTCAGCCCAGCCCTCGGCCATTGTCCTCCGTCCCCTTGTCCTCCATCCAGGGCAGTGCCCACCCCTCCTGCCCAACTGCCTCTCAGCCCATCTCCGAAGTTGCAGCTCCCAGCGACCTTCCTGAGCCCCAGCCTGGGGATGGCCCCGGGCCCCGCCCCGGGGCACACAGGGGCTCCTGGGATGGCCTTTAAAAGGAGAGAGCAAAGGGGCAGAGAGACAGCACGGGGCAAGGCCCTTGCCCACAGCCAACCCCAGCCCCATCCCTGACACCACACACGGTCCCCAGGCACTGCCCGGAGTGACCCTGAGCACAGTGCTCTGGAGAGCTGTGTGTCTTTGCAGACACAGGGTCTGGACGGGAGGCCGCTGGGGCTGAAGCCTGGGACAGGCCTCCTTCACGCGCGAAGCGAGTCCAGGGGAGACACGGAGCGGGGGACAGTCTGGGGGAGGCAGGACCAGGGGAGACACGGAGCGGGGGACAGTCTGGGGGAGGCAGGACAGCGTGTCCCCTGCAGCCGGGGAGTACAAGCCACCCGGCCAGTATCTCCCGCTGCGGGTCTGGGCATTGTCTGCTCCGGCCCCCAGTGAGGACTGACCCACAGTGGCCTGTCCTGCCGGGGTGAGGAGGCCCACGGCGTGCCATGCCCAAGCTCTGCCTCTGGCTCCCTTGCCCTCCTGCTGCAGGCTCGGCCCCGGTCCCTGGGGAGAGCGGCTCATGGGGTGGCCCGGCCCGACCTGGTCTCAGTCCTGTGAGCCCATTGTCCCAGGAGCGCCCAGACAGGTGGCCACCTGCAGACCATGGAGACACTCAAGCCAGCCCCTCGGCCCAGCGTTTGGAAGGTTCCAGGCCTGCACCAGCCCTTAAAAGGCCCGTCAGACCCTCGGGAGGCCAGAGGGGTGGGTGGTCTGCACCCTGCATAAGCCTGATCCACACCATGGGCCGTGGATAGACCTCCTCTCACCAGGGACTCTGCTCATGCTCAGGATGGCCCCCAGAGCGTGGGGACGGCCTTTGTCGCTGGTGAATGGAAACAACAGCCCAGAGACGGGGACCAGGACTTGGGTGTTGCTGCCACAGCTGTCCTGGGTGACGGTCATGGCGATGGTCATGAGGACAGTCTCCCGCCCTCAGCATCACGAGATGCCATGCATTTGGCACCGTGTGTCCAAGCCCTGAGTGACCGCTGCACCCCTGACCCCAGGCTTACTCCCTTCACGGAGTCAGAAGCCCGAGGCAGCTGGGCCGATAGCTCTGGGTCCTGGGGCTGCTCCTCTCTCTCCCCCCATCCTCCGTAGGAAAACATGGGGTTTGTCCTTTTAGCCTTGCCGCAGGGAACTTAGTTTTTACCTTAAAGCAACGTCCTTTCTGTATGGACACAGGAAGACAGTTAATATTATGCTTTGCAACTTGGGAGCTGATTGACTCCAATAATATTTACTCTTGAGCATCTGCTTTCTCGACTCAGTTGCCCTTATTTTCAAGCACCCCAAAAGCAAGTTCCCAGCGAGGGACGGAATGGACTCAGGGCAAGCTGTGAGCTACCCTGGCGTCAAAATGGGCCAGACCAAAGCACCACAATACTCAACTATAAGTTGAGAGCATGGTCATAGACAAATGCTGTCATGATCCAAAAGTAACGACGAGACTAGGACCCTGCTGGGGTTAGGAAGACTAACCTGGCCTGAGGACTGTGATCTGGAATGTCCTCAGGAAGAACCAAACTTGAAGTTTGATATATCTCTTACTGTGCTCATACAGAATGACATTGCTAGAAATATTAGAAGGAGATTTACTACAACGAATTAAGTGGATTACTAGCTGAGGAAAGAAGAAAGCAACACACCCTGGATGGGATCCCAACCTTAAGCGGATCTCCTAGTAATCTGGAGTAATCTCTTTAGATGAGATTTTGTTAATCTCCTGGAGGAGTGGTCTTACCCCTCTTTGTTGGTTTGTTTATGTTCAACTCACCTTTGTGTCACCACCCTATGTGACTGCTATATAAACTAAGACTGTAAGAGAAGTAGGGGGAGAAGACACAGAAGCAGAGCACAAGGCGAAAGAGAATCAGGGAGTCATTGGAGCCAGAAGCAGGGGAAAGAAAGCGCAAAGCGAGTGAGAGTCAGAGTCAGAAGTAAGAGACAGAGTCAGAAGTGAGAGCGCGAAGGGCTCCAGAGACTGAAGCAAAAGGGCTCTGGAGGGAGAGATCCGGAAGATGGAGACAGAGATAGAGAGACAGACAGAAGAGAGCACAGCGGCACACACAGAAGCAGAGCACAAGGAGGAGCCATCCTGATCTGGTCCATACACAGCAGAGAAAGAGAGAGAGAGAGAGAGAGAGAGAGAGAGAGAGAGAGAGAGAGAGGGAGAGAGAGAGAGAAAGAGAGAGAGAGAAAGAGAGAGAGAGAGAGAGAGAGGGAGAGAGAGAGTGAAAGAGAGAGAGAGACAGCCAGCAAACAACACACATCACATCACCACGCCCTCCATCTGTGGCCTTCGTCCCTCAAAATAAGTGGCGGTTTCGACGCCCCGGTACCCTCCCTGCAGGAGGAGGATGAGCCCCTTTTCCTGGGACTCTGTCATGTCACTCAGAGAGGCCAGACTTCCAAAGAGCCCCTTCACGCAGCTCAGGGTCAGGATGGGACACACGGCTTGAGTGTGTGCAAGGGACACAGTCTTGGCCAGGCAGCGCGGGGGCAGAGAGCAGGCTGGGCCCCAGGGCCACCGTTCCTGGGGCCCTCGGACTGCAGGGGCTCTCCATGTCTGCTGCGCCTGCTCTCATCTGCGTTGGGAACCTGCCTCGGTCTCTGGGATTGGAGCCGACGACTATGAGTGAGGAGGACGGGGTGTCGGGAATTCTCAGGGATGCCTGCCATCGCCCGGGGTGCCCCGAGAGTCCATCAGAGGGAGTCAGCCCCTTTGCTGGAGAATGGCTGAAATGAAGAAAATCCCGGGAAGAGACCTTTTTCTTGGAGGGGGGCAGGAAGGAATCTCCCAAACAGTGCTCAGGGAACCCCAGGGATATTCTTGAGAATTCTCAGCCAACTGGGTCAGTGGTTCAAGGCCAGAGTCCAAGGAGGCAGTGTAGGGGGCACCAGGGCCACCCCCATCGTGCTCGGAGGCCCCCAGGGTAGCACCCGCTTGGCAAGCTGAGTGGTGTGTGGTGTGGCGTGCTCTAACCCCTGAGCTACCTCTCCAGCCCCAGGCAAGGGTTTTAACAGGCGACACCTGGCGAACAGAATCGTACTCTAAGGAAAAGGGGAGGTCGCAGGCAGGTGGGACCAGGCCAGGGGGAAGGCTCTAAGTCTACATCCCAATTCTGCATCAAGACTGAACCCCGGGGGCCAGGAAGGTGGCACAGTGAGTAGAGCAGTTAACCAGGCAGGCAGTTAACCGGGTTCAAACCCCAGCACCCCATCCGGAACCCCAAGCCCCGCCAGGAGTGTCTCCTGAATGTGGAGCCCAGAGTAAGCCCTGAGCACCACTGGGTGTGGCTCAGAAACCAAAGCAAAACAAAAAGAATGGCTACACTTAAAAAGCCTGGTCACACCAGGGGTGGGCAAGGAAGTGGAGGAAGAAGTGCTGGGCACGGCTGCAAGGAGCATCCGGCACAGCTGCTGACAAGGAGGAAAGGTGTGTCTGTTCCTGTGACGCCCCGCCACGCCCTGCTGCACACCGGGCTCTTCCCCGGCAGAAACCAGAGGTCCTGCCCGCCAGCACCCGCACGTGAGTGTTCACAGCGGCTTGATCTGCAGAAGAAGAAACGGGAAGCGACCCCACAGCCCCTCCATGAGGAGTGTTTGACTACATTCCAGTGTATGTGTCTCGTACAGCGCTGCCTCGGGAGTGAAAGGAAGGCATCACTAACATATGCAATCCTGCTTAAAATAACCCTGTGAAGTGGGAAGAAAGCAGACGCCAGAGTGCACATTACACAGGGCAGTGTGTTGCCGATCGAGAATTCTCTTCCATGGGGCTGGAGCGATAGCACAGCGGGTAGGGCGTTTGCCTTGCACACGGCCGACCCGGGTTCGATTCCCAGCACCCCATATGGTCCTCTGAGCACCGCCAGGAGTAATTCCTGAGTGCAGAACCAGGAGTAAGCCCTGTGCATTGCCGGGTGTGACCCCCCCCCCCAAAAAAAAAAAAGAATTCTCTTCCTGACTCAGGGATCACTCCTAGGAGACTATATGGGATGCCGGAGACCAAACCTGGGTTAGCTGCCTGCAAGGCTAGTGCCTTACCCACTCTACTATCACTCTAGTCCCTTCTTGCTATTTTTTAAGCATTAGCCCCTCCAGCCCCCTGGCGTCCTCTCCCCACCTCCCAGACTGCTTTGCTCTCCTCATGATGGTTTAGCCCATCTCAAAGACGTCCCCTCTCCCTGTCCATTGC
This sequence comes from Sorex araneus, assembly GCF_027595985.1. Classification (NCBI taxonomy): domain Eukaryota; kingdom Metazoa; phylum Chordata; class Mammalia; order Eulipotyphla; family Soricidae; genus Sorex; species Sorex araneus. Next base: position 213,107,624 of record NC_073304.1, read on the forward strand.
TGCCACATCTACCCAGATGCACCCGGAGATTTCCCCCCATCCCAGATGTGTTAGCGTCTTTTCTTCATAGCACACACCAAGAGTCAGTTGAGATTCTTTCTTCGTTGGGATGGGAGTCTCCCAAATAGCACTCAAGAGCCCGGGCACTTCTCAGGGCTACTCCACCCTCCTGTGAGGGCCAAAAGACCATGTGCTCGGGTCAGGCATGGGGGTGTGGCTCAGTTCTGGAGGAACAGGGGAGTCTACCAAGGCCACCCAATGGTGCTCAGGGAACCATGGAGTGACGGATCAAACTCAGAGCTGCTGCATGCAAAAAGTCATTCCAACCCTTTGAGATATATTCCTGTCCCCTTGGTTGAGGTCTTTTGGGCTAAAAAAAAAAAAAAGGACCCAATAATATGATTCCCAAATAAAAGTATCTCACATATCAAAAGATGCAAGAATCCACAGTGCCAGGGTGGATCGGCAGCTCCACACTGCCAGGTCTCCAACTCAGCTTCTCTGCATCTCTTCCCTCCTCCTCATGGTTACAAAATGGTTGCCGTCACTCCAAGGGACGACATTCACAGGCAGGCAGAAGGGGGTGGGCTCCAGAGGTCATTTGTGCACACAGATCATCCTACCACGTGCTCCTTGCTTAGCCCAGCCTTCCTGGCAGTCAGTCGGGACTACGGAAGTCATGCTGGCCCGAGGACTGTGGGCGGAAGGCCCACATCATGGAGCTTTTCATCACCGTCCTGACCTGAGCTCCCACACTGCTGTTTGTTGACACTGCGGTCTCCCCATTGCTGCACATCTTCACCCAGGCTGACACGTGTTTCCAAGGTCAGGGGATGTATGAGGCGAAGATGACAAGGATGAAGGAGAAATGAGCTATGCTCCGCCCCGGGAGTCTGCCCCGTCTAAGGCCTGCCCACAAACCTGACAAAAGCCTCCAGTGCAGCTGCCCTGGCCCCACAACACACGACACATCCACAGACCCCATCCTGTTCTCCCAAGATCTTGCATCTGTCACCCTCTCGCCTGTGAAGTGACCCTCCCTGGGTTCCACCTGCTTCCCTTGAGCTCCCCACTCCGCCCCCTGCCCTCGTTTTCCACCCTGTACCGCATAGGAGAGGCCAACTCGGCGTCCTTGCCCCCTCCTCCATGGCCTGGGTTACAGCACTGAGGGCACAACGGGAGCACCAGGGAGGGCGCACCCGGGACCAGGGAGAATCAACACCTGGGGTCAGGGAGAGAGCTCAAGCGGTCGGGTGCATGGTGCCTGCTACGAGCGAGGTTACCTCCTCACTGCTGGTAGAGAGGGCTAGGCCCTCCCTGCTCTCAGGCAGTGCGGGAGAGGGCTGGGGACGGCTCGTCGGTGCTCCCTTTGCAGGCCTCCCCAGCTCCAGGCTCAGTTGCAGTTTCCTTTACGACCTTTCCCAAGGGGAAACTCTGAGCAGGAGTGGGTGGGGCAGGGGGAGGCTGCTGGAGTCAGGTATGAGGAAGCCAAGCGCGGGGAGAAAGAGCCCAACACCAGGGCAAGGTCTCTGCTTGGACTTGCCCTCCCCGCAGCCCTCTGGAAGGACCTGGGGTGTCCTGGGGTTTTGTTTGTTGATTGGTTTGGGGGCCATACCCAGCAGTGCTCAGGTCACTCAGGGTCACTCCTGGTGTTGGGGATGGAACCTGGGTCAGCTGCACAAAAGGCAAGCGTCTTACCCGCTGTACTGTCGCCCTGAGCCCAGGGACCCAGTCCCTGACCCAAAGGGCTTGGGGAAGAGGCAGAGAAGAGGGAGCCCAGTGCTTCAGGTGAGCTGGTTCTGTGGAGAGCTGGGCTGTCCCTGGGACCTGGTCCCTGGCACTGAGAGTCCCGGCTCTCCCACCAGCCTTCTTGATGGCTCATGTGCCTCCTCCTCCCCCCTGACTTCTCAGGGTGAAACTTCAGAGTTCGAGGAAGTAGGTGAGAGGAAGAGACCTCCGGGTGGGCATGGCCCTTAAGGTTTTTCTGAAGTACTGTAGGGGGCTGAGTGTGGGCGAGGGGTCTGACAGGCCATTGGGCCTGGTCTGGGTCTTGGCCGGAACCTGGCTCCAGATGTGGCCCCTATGCTGGATGGCCCCCCACTCCCACCCCGCGCTCGCGCGCGCGCGCACGCACACACACACACACACACACACACACACACACACACGGGGCTGGAGCGATAGCACAGCAGGTAGGGTGTTTGCCTTGCATGCGGCTGGCCTGGGTTCGAATCCCAGCATCCCATATGATCCCCTGAGCACGTCAGGAGTGATTCCTGAGTGTAGAGCCAGGAGTAACCCCTGTGCATCACCGGGTGTGACCCAAAAAGCAAAAAACAAAACAAACACACACACACACACACACACACACACACACATACACACACACAGACTGCAGGCCTATCCACAGGGTCCCACTAGGACTTCTTTCAGAGCCCTGCTTTGGGGTCACCCCTTGGCATGTTCTTTCATGCCACGGACATTTCTACAGTCCGTGTGACAAATCACCGCATACCTCAGAGCTTTAAACAACCCAGATTTTTTTTTTCTCCTGCAGTTCTGAAGACCAAAATGATCTCAGAACTAAAATCAGGGTATTTGTAGGGCTGGCTCCTTCCGGAGCCTCCGAGTGAGTGTAGATCGGACCGCCGCCCCCACCCCCCCACCCCAGTCCCCCACTCCACCGAAGCTACGCCCAGGTCCCAACCTTGAGAATCTGAGCGTCGTGGAATAGTACCTTCTATGGCCACAGACCGGCTGTTTCCTTATATGGAAAAGCCTGTGGCCGCGGCACGGATCTAGAGTGGAGGAGGTTCTCGGACTTGCGGGGTGGGCCTGGAGAGCAACTGCACGTCTCCTTATGGGGGGCACGGATGAGGAGACACAGAGGGCCGAGGGGGGTCTCAGAGGCAGGCAGGGACGGTGCGGCCATAAATGGGAGACCGTCGGGCTGAAAGCAGCGGAGAAGGGGTTCGTTCTGTCCTGGAAGCCTCAGAGGGGCCGTCTCCCCACACCCCCTCCTGGCCCTGATCACAACTACAAGAGCCCATTTGTGTTGTTTTTCTGGGTGACCTGACAGAGCAGCCCCGGGCCCCATTCCTCCCCTTCTCCTGCTCCCGCTGCTTCCTGATCACCTTCCCCGCCTCTCTGCGCCCCTCCCAAGATGTAGCCTCTGCCTCACTCTCCCACGGGTTCTCACGATGACAGGGCGCTCCCTGGAGAGCCAGGCAATTTTGCCATCTCCTGGCAGTGATGGGGGATCATATGAGATGCTGGGAATCGAACCTGGGTGGGTGGCTAGATCCAGATCCAGTGGCTGAAAGTACCTGTCTTGCAAGCACGAGGTCATGAGTTCGATCCCGGGTGCCTTCTGCACGCCCAAGTGCAATCCCTGTAGACACCTGCCCTTCTCGAGACAGCATAGCTGCGTCTTCAAGCAGCCCAAGTGGGGTGGTGCTCCCAGGAGGAAGCACGGGGCAGAGTCTGCAGGGAGAGAGGGGAGGGGGGTAATGTCTGAAACAAGAGGACTGGGTGACGGAGGGGAACCTGAGGGAGAGAGAGAGCCGGGGGGGCTGGAGACAGTGACTTCGAGGAGTTCCTTAGCATGGCGCGGCAGGGACATCCTGGCCAGGCCCTTTGGGTGGTCCCCCTAAGTGCAGAGGATGACAGGGAGGGAGGCTGGTCACCCCTGCAACCAGATCTCCCTGTGGAGCAGGTAGGGAGCATGGAATTCACCAGCCAGGGTCTCTCTGGTAGAAGGTGTCAAGGCCACCCCCTTCTCTGAGGCTCCACATGTGTGTCTATGTGCAAGACTCTGTGTGCACGTGTGTGTGTGCGTGCATGTGTTAAATAAAAAAAAGTGAGGCTGGAGAGATAGTGCAGTGACTTGGGTGCTCACCTTGCATGCACCGACTTGGGTTCAATCCCTGGCACCCCATATGTGGTCCCTCAAGCCCACCAGGAGTGATTCCTGAGTGCAGAGCCAGGAGTGATCCCTGAGTATCACAGCATGCGGCCCAAAAACAAACAAACAAAAATAATACCAAAACAGGATTCCTAAAAGTGTGGCCTACTTTAGATGTTGTGTTCATTAAGCTTGAACCCTTGATGTTCACACATACACACAATAACATACTTTATGTCTCCTCAAAAACGTATTAAAAGCAAGTGTCTTGCCTGATGCAAAATATCAGCACTGTCACAGAAAAAAAAAAACCATTAATTTTGCATTTTCAGTGACATGGCATGTGAGTCAAATTGTCCTTTTTTTTTTTTGGCCTGGCTAAATCATTTACTTTATTTATTATTGTTATTATTATTTTATTAAGTCATCATGAGATACACAGTTTCAAGATTGTTCTTGATTGGTAACCATGCTTTAATGAGAACTCTGTGTTGACTGTGTATTGGTTTCCGGTGGCTTGCTGTAACATAGCACCGCCAGCTTGCCGGCTTGAAACTACAATGTTTGCTCCTCTCCCAAAGGCAGGAGCCCGAGGTCCATTCTTGCTCCACACAAGTTCTTCCCTCTTTCGGCTTCTGCGGGCTTCACCTTGCCCTGCCCTGTGGGCTCCAGGCCTTCTCCCCTTCCTCCCTAGAATCTCTGCTAATCTTCCTTCCTTGGGGAATTCTTAGAGTGGCATTTAGGGCCATGAAAGGATCATCTCCCCCTCCTCAAAATCAAGGTAACAGTTCAGGTTCCAGGGACTGGCACCTGTTTTCTTCAGGAGCCATGATTCAGCCCACCAAATACTGGCAATCAATAGATTTTATCTTTATGTATTAATTTTTTTGGCCTTTGGGGACACACCTGCTGATGCTTAGGGGTTACTCCTGGCTCTGCACCCAGGAATTACTCCTGGTGGTGCTCGGGGGACCATATGGGATTCCAGGGATCGAATCTGGGTAGACCGCATGCAAGGTGAATGCCCTGCCCGCTGAACTATGACTCCAGTCCCTAGATTTAATTTTTTTTTTTTTTTTGCTTTTTGGGTCACACCCAGCAATGCACAGGGGTCACTTCTGGCTCATGCACTCAGGAATCATTCCTGGCGGTGCTCAGGGGACCATATGGGATGCTGGGATTTGAACCCGGGTCGGCCGCGTGCAAGGCAAACACCCTACCCGCTGTGCTATCACTCCAGCCCCCCTAGATTTAATTTTTAACATAACCTATACTTGGGGCTGTAAAGATCGTACAGTGGGTAGGGCATTTGCCTTGCACATAGCCAACCCAAGTTTGATCCCTGGCATCTCTTATGATCCCCCAAACCCACCAGGAGTGATCCCTGAGTACAGAGCCAGGAGTAACCCCTGAGTACTGCTGCGTGTGGCCCAAAATAATAATAAAAAAAACAAGTAAATAAATAAATGGAGTTTGAACTGAAAAAAATGATAATAATCTACAGGGGGGCTAGAGAGATATTATAGAGATTTAGGCATTGGCCTTGCTTGCAGCTGCACCGAGGAAATTGTTTAAATCCTGGCACCTATAATCCCCTGAGCACAGAGCCAGATGTGGGCCCTGAGCACTACCATTGTGCATCTCCCACCGCCCCCCAAAAAATATGTATCCTACATTTGCAGTGACATGCGAACCATTGTCCTTATCAATCAGCTCCCCTCAATTCCTGGCAGCCACTCTCTGTCTCTGGATTCGCCTGTTCTGGATACTTCCTCGGAAAGCAAACACTTTGGGCTGGGGGATGGCTCGGAGGACTGAGGCGCCTGTTTCCCACGCGGAAGCCCGGGGTTCAAACCCTCATACCGCAGTGCCCCTGGCCGCGCCAGGAGAAATGAATGTAGCCTCTAGCTCGCCTCTGTGTGGCTGGCTTCTCCCGCTGAGCACCCTGGGAGCTCCTCTGTGGGGGTGCGAGTCTGCACCTCAATCCTTCTGTGGCTCATCACAGTCACAGGCCACGGAGGGTTCAGTCGGGTCACAGGCAGGGGTCCTGGGGCCAGCCTCAGGGGGCTTCAGTCAGGCGACAGACAGGGGTCCTGGGGCCAGCCTCAGGGGGCTTCAGTCAGATCACAGACAGGGGTCCTGGGGCCAGCCTCAGGGGGCTTCAGTCAGATCACAGACAGGGGTCCTGGGGCCAGCCTCAGGGGGCTTCAGTCAGATCACAGACAGGGGTCCTGGGGCCAGCCTCAGGGGGCTTCAGTCAGATCACAGACGGGGATTCTGGGACCAGCCTCGAGGCGGGGGGAGCGGCCCTGCCCCCAGGTGTGTGGGGATACACTCTGGTGTTGGCTCAATGACCAGGCGTGGCGTGATGGCACGTGTCCTAGCACACACCTGCCACTGAGTCATGGCTGCCCTTGCCTCGTGCTTCTCCTGCCTCAGACTAACATCTGGGCTGTTCTGTGCCCCTGGCTGTCCCTGACCAGCCCCGGAGCCTGCATTCATCACTCAGAAATGGGTCAGCAGGACTGTCTGCAAACCCACGTGCTTGGCTGTGAGACAATTCAGGGCCTCCATCCGCCACAGGGAGAGGCTGTGGCCCCTGGGAGACAGAGGGGGGCACACGGGCACCTGCTGCCCAGCCCAGCCCCCCCGTCCAGGGAACAGACCCCTTTGGTGCGGGGCGCTTCACCACACCCACCTTCCCACCATATGGGGCCATGGCACTGCTAAGTCATCCCAGGCACAGAGCGTGCCTTTTCCCGGTCACCGTGGGGGCCCCCGGTTCGCAGGGTGGACAACAGACTGGGACGGGAGGGGGGACAGAGCCGAGATGGGGTGCAGTGGGCCCGGAGCCAGGCTCCTGCTACTTGGGAGGTTCCATAAATTCCTCCTCTGCCCAAGAGGCTCCATGTTGTGCTTCCGTCCCTCCCAACCTGAAGGACCTTCCCTGTGGCCCCACGGTCCCCTGCCAGCACACTCTCGGGGCTCTCTGAAGTGGAGAAAAGAACGAGTCCCACCCCTGCCCCCGCCCCCCTGCATTCTGGGAATCCCGGGTGCTTTGTTGAACTTCCGGCTTCTGGGCCACAGTGCAGGGAGCACAGGACCACAGGCAACCTCGTCAGTGCCTGGGGTTGCCGGGAGAGGCTTCGACAGGCTGGGACGTGGTACACAGGAGCACTGTCACCACCACACGATCCCCTAAGCTCCACCAGGCAGCTCCAGAGCACCAAGTCAGGAGTGACCTCTGAGCACAGCCAGGTGTGCCCCCCCTCTCCAAGGCAAAGAAAGTCATTTTTTAAAAAACAAGTCAAGTGGGATGACAAACTCTCCATAACGCTGGAGGAGTTCAGATGGGTTCACAGACGCAGGGAAGCCAGATTCTCGGACCACCAAGCAAAGGTGCCAAGCCCTGGGGAAGAGTTTTTCTTTGTTTGGTTTTGAATTAAAAACCAGTGGTGGTGGTCAGGGTTTACTCCTGACTCCGTGCTCAGAGATCCCAATTGGAGGCCCAAGGGACCAGATGGGATGCTGGGGACTGAACCCGGGTCAGCCATGGGCAAAGCAAATGCCCTCCCTGCTGTACTATTATTCCAGCCCCTGAAAAAAAGTTCCTTTTTTGGTTTTTCTTTTTGGGTCACACCCAGGAATGCACAGGGGTTACTCCTGGCTTTGCACTCAGGAATTATTTCTGGCGGTGCTCAGGGGACCATATGGGATGCTGGGAATCGAACCCGGGTCGGCCGCGTGCAAGGCAAATGCCCTACCTGCTGTGCTATTGCTCTAGCCAAAAAAATTTCTTGTCTGAGTCCCCACCTCTGCAAATAAAAAGATGTGAATTCTCGGAAGTCATTTTCTTCCCCACAACCTGTCTTTCAGAAACAATAATCCTAATGATCTCAGTACCTCAGTTTCCTCCTTGTAAAATGGGGTGATACTACTCCAGAGAAATATTTTAAGGCTTTAAGGAACTGTGCTAGAAACTGAGAAGTAATGCGACTTATTCATCAGACCGGGGATGTGGCTCAAGGGCATATCACATGCCTTGCATGCATTTGATCCCCAGTACTGCCAAAAAAAAAAAAGCCCAAGCATATTTGTGAGAATCATCATCACCATCACCGTCATTAAAAATACCAGGGTTGCAGGACAGCTGAACTGAGATCACCAGGCTTGGCGCAAACGGGCTGTGATGGGGCTCGTGAGTGAGATGAGCTGTCAATCACTTCAGACCAAACAGCCTCGACACACTCATTGGATTCTTTGCTCTTCCTTTCTTCCTGCGATACTAGGTTCCTTTGTTTTGCATAATAAGAAAGTTGAAGCAGAAAAGAATTTTGATCTCTCTCTCCCTCTCTTCTCTCCCTTCTTCTCTTTCTCCCTCCCTCTATCTCCCTTCTCTCTCTCCCTCCCTCTCTCCCTTCTCTCTCTCTTCCTCCCTCCCTCCCTTATTTCTCTCTCCCTCCTCTCTCTCCCTTCTTCTCTTTCTCTCTCCCTCCCTCTCTCTCCCTCCCTCTCCCTCTCCCTCTCCCTCTCCCTCCCCTCCCCCTCTCTCTCCTGATTTAGAATAAAGACACCTCCGACTGTTTCTGAATTTTCCTTTTTGGGGTGGCCACACCCAGTGATGCTCAGGGCTGACTCCTGGTTCTGTGCTCAGGGATCACTTCTGACACACACGAGGGACTACATGAGTGTCAGGAATTGAATGTGTCAGCTGCGTGCCAGGCAAACACCCTACCTGCTGTACTACGTTCCCGTCCCCTGTTCCTGAATGTTCGAGAAGGCCGAGCTTGCTTTTCCTCCACCTGGTGTCTGCCCTGCACTGCATCAGAACCTTGATGGCCCTGGGGGGCGGGGGAGGGACGCCACTGAAGGCGCAGAAGGCAGGCAGGGGTGGCTCCTGCGTCCCTGTGCTGCCACTCTGGCCTTTTTCTCCCTGTCCTTCCACCAAACACCTCTGGTTCCCTGGGGTACATTTCCTGTCCAAGACCTGCAACGTTCCTAAGCTCAGGAAGGAAAGAGACGCCGAGCCGAGGGGCTCCAGTCTGCTCCGGCGTGACCCCCACCAACTTCAGGCTCCATCATCCTCCCCCCCACCCCCACCCCCGAGCCCCCGTCTCCTCGGCCTCACACCTCCCTCCCAGCTTACCCTCTTCTCAGTCCCTCTGCCCATGGGCGACAGGGCACCCTGGCTTACCAGCCCCCCTCCCTTTGCCTGGCAGTCCCTTCCTTTGGCACACACGGTCCCCGAGAGAGCCCCTGCTAGCCCCGGGAGAGCTGGCAGAACAGTTCTCCCCGCAGTCACCTTCCTGAGTCCTGCTCCATGTGGCGAGTGAGTGGTCCTGACTTCCTCCTGTCAGCACCGCTTAGGGGGGAGGGGGCTGTCTGGGGGATGCCGCTCCCTCCCCACCCAGCTCCCTACCTGCCTCCCTGGGGCTGGCCAGTGACCGCGTGTCGGTCTGGAAACTCAGGCCCCACAGCCTGGCTCTCTCCTTGCCCTCGCCTCCGATGGAGACGGAGCTTGGCAACCCTGCTGCCACCCTAATGTTTTCTAATGAGGATGGAATCGGGACCTCAAGCAGGCGAGGCCCGCGCCGACCACTGGGCCACGTCTCTGGCCCCACAACCACTGTGCTCTCGTGCTGATCCCTGAGCAAAGGTCCTGAGCACCATCAGGCATGGCCAAAAAGCAAAACGAACCTGAACAGGACCCTCCTCTGACAGAGGCCTGGAGGCTTCGGGTGCAGGGGCCACCCCCCCTACTTTCTACAGGCTTCTCCGGACTCCAGTGCTTTGCTTTCCTCCGGCCCTTCTCTGGGCTCATGGGGGCACCGGGCAGAGGGCACCCCACCTCTGAGTGGGCGCTGAACCCTCCCTCCCTGAATAGGTGCTTCACGCAAGACTTCCGCATTCCCTCTGGCTCCTAGAAGCCGCCGATCAGCTCCAGATAGATGCTTCTAGAAAACTTCTGTTCCTTTGCAGTCCTGCAGGCAAATCAGCACATGCTTGCCTGGGCTTAGTGAAGTCTTCTCCCAGGACGCTGCCCCCTAGACTTGACTAGGGAATGGCTGCTTGCCTCAGGCAACTGGTCTACCAACCGTCCTCAACACCTTGCACTCTGTTCAGTTTTTATTTTTTAGGGTTCGGTTTGGTTTGGGGGCCATACTCGGCAGTGCTCAGGGTTTACTCCTGGGCTCTGTGCTCAGGGATCCCTCCCGGTGGTGCTCAGGGTACTTTGTGGAATGCTGGGGATCAAACCCCAGGTCGGGTCGGTTGTGTGCAAGGCCTTCTCTTTACCCACTCTTCTATCACTCTGGCCCCCTCTGCTCATTTTATTGCAGTCACAGTGGGTTGCAATGTTACTTAGGTTTCCTGCGGGCTGTCTTCAATATCAACAGCTGTCTCCTCGATGCTATATTCGCCACGAGAATGCTGGTTCTCCTCCATCAATAGAGCTGACTCCTTGTGCCCCATCCATCCACCGCAATTCCAACTTTTTCATAGGTAAAGCAGCAATCTCTACCTTACGAAAGTAACACTAACTTATAGCAGGGAGCCCCTGGAGTTCCTTTGCCCTCACAGAAGTTTGTCCATTTTTGGGGGAAGAGGGGGAGTCACTCCCAGTGATGCAGCGGTGCTCAGGGGACCATATGGGAGGCTGTGAATCGAACCCAGGTCAGCCGTGTGCAAGGCAAACGCCCTACCCGCTATGCTATTGCTCCAGCCCCAGAAGTTTGTCTTTTAAGTTGTATAAAAGGCAAGCTGGGGGCTGATAGTACAGCGGATTGGGTGTTTGCCTTGCACACAGCTGGCCCGATTTCAATCCTTGGCATCCCATATGGTCCCCCGAGGACCACCAGAAGCAACTCCTGAGTGCAGAGCCAGGAGTAACCCCTGAAAATCGCCAGGTGTGACCCAAAAAAGCAAAAAAATTAAAAACAAAAAAAATGTTCTGAAACAGGTAATGTGTGCGTGGCAGGCGGGGAAGGGTGGGGAGTGTTTGGGGCCGTCCAGACAGAGCTGACCACTGCCAACTAATACCCAATTTCTCAGGACGCCTGGGCACGGGAATCCAACCAAGCAGAGCATGGCTTGATCTTACTGTAGTTCAGCTTTTTGAGCTTTGGGTTCTGGGACCATATTCGGAGTAGTTGAGGATTGCTCCTGGTGGAGCTGGGGGGCGGTGGGGTCACAGGGTGAGGGATGGTAGGGGCATGACATGTGGTGCCTGGATTGGAACTCAGAGCCTCAGCCCCATGGGGCTCTCTGACTGATGACCAGCGGGGTCGGATGACCAGCGGGGTCGGCCGGGTTCCTGCAGTCAGTCGGTGATTTGTGAAGTACTCAGGGCTATTTTCCTGCCGCAAGGGGAGAGTTTCAAGGCTGTGGGGGATGCGGCTGTGCTCCGATATTGACTTTCTTTTTTCTGGGGCTGAGGGGGTCACGCTCAGCGGTGCTCAGGGCTTACCCTTGGCTCTGCACTCAGGAATCACTCCTGGCAGGACTCAGGAGACCATATGTGGTGCCAGGGGTTAAAGCTGGGCAGGCCGTGTGCAAGGCAAGCGCGCTACCCACTGTACCACCTCTCAGGCCCCGTAACTTAACTATTGCTACTATCTGACCCCTTCCAGAAAGAAAGTCACCTGCCCGCAGCAACAGAGGCTGGTGGCAAGAGCTTTTCCGTGCATTGGGGTTTGGGTTGGTTGGCTGGTTTGGGGGACTGAACCGGGGTTGGTGCCTATAAGGCAAGCCTCATAATTCTCCCCACCTTCACCACACAAAGCCTGAAACCCTTCAAAGGCATTTGAACTTGTGTCCCCCAAATCTTCCTTTGTGTCTTGAATTTGTCGCTTAACTTGTGGCCGAGCCCCCAACCATGGCCCAAAACTTGGGCACAACAGCCTGAGTCAGCTTCAACATAATCTTCTGCCCCCACAGGACAGTCACCTCGCAGAGGCCACCCTCTGTGTGAGGGCAGAGCCCAGAGGGGGAACTTCAGTTTATGAGCCTACAACGCCACCCCCCCTCCACTCCCCCATTCTTTGCGGGATAAAGCTCCAGGAAACACAAAGAAAATTCTTTGCATAGCAGAAGCTCTCAGACCGGTACAAAAGGGGCACAGGCACCTGGGCACACTGGAGAATGCTGCAGGGCACTGCAGTGGGGCACCGCACAGGGGCTGGCCCCTTCCTGCCTACCTGCTCCTAAGGCCCAGGCCCTTGTCACTGCGGCATTGTCTGACACCTGCTCAGGGTTCAGCAGGACACAGCCCCTCCTATAGACCCTCGGGCCCTGGGCCACTGCCCCCTCCTTCCTGGTGACACAGAAGGTAGCTACTTGGAGTTGGGGCAGGTGGACAGGAGGCCAAGGGAGATGGGTGCTCTGGGGGAGGCTTGGTACCGGGACCTGGGGGCTGCCTGCGGGCCCCCTCTGCTGTCACGCCCTACTGGAACGTGAGGTGGCGTGGGAACATCTCATTCCCTCAGCATCCAGGAAGAGTCTGGCTGATCCACGGGGCTCAGTGAACCTCTGCTGAGTGAATGACGTGACACTCTGACGGCCTCTTCCCTGCCGTGGTGCCAGGACTCCCCCAACCCCACTCCTGCTCACTGTCAGGCTCCAAAGACTCCGCCCCACACCCACACTGGCCCCAGGCCCAGTCCAGGACCCCTTCCCGGTTCTGCTGGGGTCTCAGCCCGCCCAGGGCCCCCTTGGGCCCGCAAAGTCTCTCCAGCCTGGTCTTGGAACGTGCCTGGGGATCCTGTTCTTGCCCCAGAACCCACAACTACCTGCCTCTTCATCCCTCCCACGGGGTCCCCACGGCCCCAGGGGATGGCCCTTTGAAAAAGCATTTCGGGGGCTGGTAGGTAGGCACTTGGCTTGCATGTGGCCAATGCAGGATCAATTCCTGGCATCTCTTTTGGTCCCCACGCACTGCCAGGAGTGACTCCTGAGTGCAGAGCCAGGAATAACCCCTGAGCATCACTGGGTGTGGCCCAAAATACAAATGAAAAAAAAAATTCAAATGGCCTCATTCCTCTGCTTGCCACCCTCCCAAGCTCCCACCCTGCCTGGACTACAACCCCAACCCCAACTACAACTCCAGACCCATCCAGCCCCTCGGGGGACCCCCGGTTCTCTCCTTCACCTCCCTCTGTCTGCTTCACACCCTTCTGTTCCAGCCTCCCGGTCTCACATCCCGCCCAGACCCAGGTCCCTGGGGCCTCCTCCCGCCGACTACCCACCAACCGCGGTCTCCGGGGACGCTCCCGAGCCCCCCACCCCCATCCCGGCCGACCCCCCAGCAGAGCCCAGCCGGCTCCTGCTTCCGGTTTCCCCGCTGCCCTTCCGGCTCTTTGTCTGTCTCGGGGTGTCCCCGAAACCGAAGCTCCCCAAGGGCAGAGACTGTGCCCCTCTCGTGCTGCCGGCTCCCCGGTGGGCGGTCCTGGGGTCCCCCCACCCCGCTCGGGGAGCATCCTCGAATCGACGCGCGGCGGAGCGCGCAGCGCCCCCTGCAGGCAGGAGGGAGCAGCGCGCGCGGGGTCAGGGTCTGGGTCAAGTGCAGCGGCCGGCCGCCGCCCCGCCCTCCGCCTCGCCGGCACCCTCGCGGTCCTAGCGCCCGGCCCGCGGTCTCGGGGCGACAGCCGCCGAGGGCGGTGCCTTTCCGGCCACGCGGGTCCCCCCGGCTCCCCAGAACACGCCCGGGCAAGCCGGCCGCAGGAGGAGCCCGGGACGGGGGGAGAGGGGGAGGCTTAAGGAGCATCGCGGGCCGGAGCCAGGCTGCACGCGCTCGCGGGGAGCCTTTGCAGACAGATTTGCATTAGCAGCAGCTGAGATGGAGTTGGAGCTGGTGGAGAAGAGATGCTGGGGCAGGGCAGAGCAGGGAGGGGCCCTGGGGTGGCCGCCGTGGAAACAGTGATGGGCCGGAGGTTTGAGCTCAGATTTGGGGGGGAGGGAAACGGAAGGAGGGATCCCGCCCAGGCGGAGGGAAGGAGTTCTGGGTTGTTGTTGTTATTATTATTATTTTTAATGCACTTAATTGTATGGACTTCCCTCTGCTTTGTGGTGGTTGTGACGACCTAGGTCGCACCCCAGACCACAGGCGGTGCCAGGGATCGAAACCAGGCCTCATGCCTGCAAGGCAGGGATTCTGCACTGGCCACGGCCTGTCAGGACAACAGTGCCCTGCCTGAACCTGCCCCCGGGGGCCCCACCCAGGGACCCTGTCGCATCCTTGCCCCGCCTCTCATTCCCCCATCATGCTCAGTGCTTTCCTGCCCCAGGACCTTGGCCCTTTTTGATGCGTCTCCTGGAGTTCTGGTCATTCAAAGACAGTCAGGGTCCTCCCTCCCCATCCACTGTTCTCTCCCTTCCTTGTGGTTAGCCCCATGACCCAGTGGCCTCTGCTTTCTTGCCCACCAATTTACTCAAGAGCAGGGTCCTTTGTTGTCTTCACAGCAGCGCTGAGAATCCAAGGGTCTGGGTTCAAGGCCCCGTTCTTTGCCGTGTAGACCTGGTGAACTGGGGGGAGCCACTAGCCTGGCCTCATTCCCTCAGAACAGCCGCAAGATGAAAGAAACAGGTCATCAGCACAAAGCCACGGTCAGCCCTGAGGGGCAGCAGACACAGCAACCCTCCAGCTCTCGGGCTACCAAGGGAAGTGGGTCTGTAACACTCTCTTGGCAAACAGATTAATTGGGGGAGGCGGAATAACTGACCATTTGTTGTTGGTGGCGGTTGCTTAGCACGGGGTGGGGGCAGGGTTTCTCTAAGGAAGCCCAGAGACCAAAGCCCCCTGCCAGAGCCCTGCAGAGCGCCTGGCCGGCTGCCTGCACAGGACTTATTTTCCCACCCTTGGTGGCTGTTGGTTGTGGTGGTGACCAGGGACTTGAACTCGTGATGCTATCAGGGGGTCTCCATGGCATGCGCAGTGGCACGGTTTCAGCCACTGCAATATCCGTCTGGTATTTGATGCTCAAGGTCGGGAAGGTGGGGGTCACGCTACTTGGCTACTTGAGGAAGGGACCTGTGGCCAGCGTTGGGGGTTGAACCCATGGCCTTGAGCCCACTCGGCAGGGTCTCTAAGCCAGAACTTTTTATTTATTTATTTATTTATTTTGCATTTTGGGTCACACCCGGCGATGCACAGGGGTTACTCCTAAGACAGAATTTTCTAAGCACAATTTTCCTCCTTGGGACCCCTCTTCTCCTGAGAATTTGTATGTAACCCCAGTATATAAAATAGATATACAACCCAAACATTTACTGATAATAAATTATATATATGCATATGGTCCCCTGGGCTCACTTGGAGTGGTCCCTGAGTAAGCCCTGAGCACTGCCAGGTGTGACCCCCAAACAAAACAAAACATGTTTTGGCAAAACATATGCCTGGCAGTGCTCAGGGCTTACTCCTGTGTCTGTGCTCAGGGAACACTCCTGGTAGGCTCAGGGGACCGTGTGGGATGCCAGGGATGGAACCTGGTCAGCGGCATGCAAGACAAGTGCCCTACCCTCTGTACTATGGCTCCGGCCCAATCATGTGCTTATTTTAAAGCACATGTTTCACGACCCCCACATTCATGCAAGTCTGCTTGGGATCATGACCCACCATTCAAGAAGCTATAATCTAAGGCACAGAGAACCCCTCAGGCCCTGCCTAGACCCCGATGCTGGTTCAAGGTCCTGGAGAAATGGGGGCCACTGAGCTGACACTGGAGTAGGGGTCTTGCAGCTGGCCAGGCTCCCAAGAAGGAAACAGACACCCTGCTGGGTGTCTGTCTTCCCGCCTGCTGTGTTCCCCGCCTCGGACCATGAGCCTGGTGCTCCAGCCTACCCCGAGAGACTCTGCGCTACCGTCATCCTTCCAAAAAATTCCTCTGGGGCCGTAGTTAACTTGAGTTGTTTTCTGTTGTCTGCAACCAGGAACTCTGACTCATCCACCCTCCCCGCGGGGCTGCGCCCCAAACCTCAGCAGGCCTCCCCGTCACCCGAGGCCCCACCCGTCCCTCTACCAAGAGCACCAGACTCAGGCCGCCGTGAGTCAGTCTGTCCTCGTAGTACCCAGAAGACAGGGCGGAAGGCATGGCAGGCTGGTACCTAGAAATGTCAACTGGGCTGCTTCCCAAGTACGTCACAGCGCCCTGTCCCGACACAGAGGGTGTCCCCAGGGCAGGACTGCTGGAGAAGACGCAGCGACGAGCCACGGCTGGGTCTCCATTGTGGAACGGGAACTTGGAAGAGCAGGTCTGCAGGGCTGGGATGTGGCTCAGCACGTGCCTTGCATGAGGGAGGCCCCAGGTTCGATCCCTGGTTCTGCAAACAATCAAGCTGGGGTCCTTACCTCTGTGGGTCCTGTAAGTTTGAGGTCCTTACCTCCAGGAGATGAGGAACCACATGAGAGCCTTCTGGTCCCACCCTCTGTGGCCATCTCTGGGCAGCACCACAGGGTTGGAGAAGGGTGAGACCTGGGGCTCCCCTCAGAACACACCTGCTGTATTTACACGCATAGTGGACACAATGTAGCTTGTATGAGTCTCAGGCAACCCCATGGCCCAAGTTACCTGCGAGGTCTTAGACCAGCATGGGATGAGGGCAGGATGATAAGATGACCAATGAGGTGGCTGGACCAGCGTCCTCGTGGTGGACGCCGGCAGGGGTGGACAGCAACAAATGATGGCCAGTGAAGCCAGCCACCGTCCACTGTGATGGTAGCACTGACCTCGATTGAAGCCCTCAGCACTTTCGGTTACACAGCGGGAACCCCAGGGAGTAAGGGAGGCACAATGCCCTGAAATGTTTCTGCCCCGTGAAGCACGTCGGGGAGAGCCACACGTAAGGGGTCTGCAGAGTTTGTACGTGAGACACCCCTGCCAGGAGGTGCCCCCCACACCGACCCCAGGCCATCATGGCTCAAAAGAGCAGGAGAGGTGGGTCTTTCTGGGGTCTGGAGAACTTGAGAGAGCTGTGGAAAGAGATGTCAGGTGGAGCCGGCACCACGATCAATCAATACTCTGTGTATCGACGGAGCTGGGGGTAGCGAATGCCACTTACAGATGAGGAAACAATGGCACCGAGGGTTTGAACGGGGAACCAGGATGGTTGAAGTCCCAGCAGCCAGCCAAGATGGGCTCCATGGAAAACAATCCCCTCTGGAGTTCAGAGAGGGAGGGTCTGGGAGGGATGTGAGTAATTAAAACTGTGACGTGTTGGAGGAAATTCAGGCAGGGGTGGGGCGGCCCCTGGTGGACAAGAGGAGAATGGCAGCTTGTGGCTAGGACCTGCCCAGCCAGTGGCCCTAGAAGGCAGGGAGGGGCAAGTTGAGGAGAGTCGGAGCTGTGCAGGGTCTGGACTTGGGTCAGGACCTCGGCCCTTGGACAGCAGTGGCTACTCCATGCAGCCTGAGTGGGCAGAAAGGAAGAGGGACACGTGACTGACCTTTCCAACGGACACTGACAGGCAGAAAAGAGAGGCCACAGCATGCAGAGAACAGTCACAAAGAACGAGAGGGGCGAAGACTGCCCCCATCCGGCTGAGGGGACAAGACCCCCAAAAGACAGACAGGCCCCAAATACCAATAAAATAAACCTCCAAGAAAAAAATAAAGAATTAAACCTCCAAGGAAGCCAAGACAACCCACAGTGTAAGACAATACTTGCTAATCAAGTCTGATAAGGGACTTGGATGCAAAATGGAGAAAATATTTCTCTGGTAGCTCAACAATAAAAGCACAAAATTCCACTTTAAAATGAGCAGAGAAGTGAAATGAGCCAGAAAGAGAGGGACAGACTGCACTCATTTGTGGAATATAAAATAACACAGTATGAGACTAACATCCAAGAACAGTCGGTAGAGACAAGAGCTATGGGGACGGCTCTATGGTTGGAAGCCCGCCTCGTGAGCTGGGGTAGAAGGCAGCTGGGATGGAGAAGGGACCACTAAGTCAACGATGGCTGGAGGGATCGCTCGGGAGGGAGATGTGTGCTGAAAGCCGACAAAGGACCAAACATGGTGGCCTCTCAGTATCTGTATTGCAAACCATAATGCCCAAAAGGAGAGAGAAAGAAGGAAAAGTGCCTGCTATGAAGGCAGGGGATGGGTGGGATGGCAGGAGAGACACTGGGGACACTGGTGGTGGGAAGTGGACACTGGTAGAGGGATGGGTGTCCAATAATTGTATGACTGAAACTCAATCATGAACTCTTTGTAACTGTATCCCACAGCGATTCAATAAAAAAAGGAAAAAAGGGAAAAAATGAGCAGAGATTTTGTTTGTGCCTGCTAAGGAATCAGGCGTCCAGGGTGGGTGGGAACCTGGGGACCTTGGTGGGGGGAAAGTCACAGCAGCGGTGGGACTGAGGTTGAAACACTGAATGCCTGAAAGAACTGTATTATGAACAACTTGTAAACCATGGCATTTAAGTCAAATTTAAAACATTGAAAAAAAAATAGAGGAGGCCACAGATATGGCCCAGAGGTAGAAGTCCCTGAACACCTCCAGGAGTAACCCCAAAACCTCTGGGTGTGGCCACAAAACTAAAATACATAAAACAGAACCAGAGAAGAAAGGAGCAACAGTACAACGGGTAATAAGTACTTGTCTTGCATGTGGCCAACTAGGGCTTGATTCCTGGCACCCCATATTGTCCCTGAGCCCCACCAGGAGCTCTGTGTACAGGGTCAAAAGTAACCCTTGGTGGGGCTGGAGTGACAGCACAGCGGGCAGGGCATTTGCCTTGCACATGGCCAGCTGGGTTCAATTCCCAGCATCTCATATGGTCCCCTGAGCACTGCCAGGAGTAATTCCTGAGTGCAGAGCCAGGAGTAACCCCTGTGCATCGCCAGGTGTGACCCAAAAAGCAAAAAACAAAAAAAGTAACCCTTGGTTACTGTCAAGTATGACTCAAAAATAAAAAACGAATCAGGAAGGCAGTACAGGAGTTACGATCCTTAACTTGTACATGACTCACCCGGTTTGATCCCTGGCACTGCACAGGGTTCCCCAAGCACCACCATGAGCACAGAGCCAGGAGTAAGCCCCGAGTCCTGCCCGGTGTGGCCCAAAGCCTTAAAAATAAAGCAAGCAGATGACCTGAGTAGACAGTCCTTTAAAGAAGAAATGCAAATGGCCAATAGGCCCATGAGAACACATTCAGCATCATCAGTCAGTCGAGGAAATCCCAACCACAAGGGCAGCCACCGCAGTGAGAAAAACGGGTGGCAATGAGCACGTTACCCTGCCTGTGGCTGACCTGGGTTCGATCCCCTGGAAGCTCCTCTAGTCCCTAAGCCTGTCAGGAGTAACTTCTGAGCACAGAGCCAGGAGTAAGTGCTGAACAGTCAGGTGTGGCCTGGAGGGGTCGGGGGGAAGAGTGGAGAGATGGGAGGGCCCCTTGCATGTCATGAGCAGGGATGCGAAGCATCACAGCCGCTGTGCAGTTCCTCGAAATGCAAACTACAGAGTCACTGGGTGACCCGACTGACTACTCCACTTTGCCGACTTATTGATTTTTGTCCCGGACGATGGGATAGGCTGGCGCCTGTGGGCAGCCCCTGGCCTGGAACACAAAGCCTCTGCTTCCTGGCGAGTGCTTTAAGTCAGAGTCATTTCCCAATCCCACTCTCATATCGAGACTGCAGAGACGTCAGTGGGCAGGGAGCTTGCCTCTGCATGCAGCAGCGGGCCAGGTTTCATCCTCAGCCCGCCAGGTGAGCACAGAGCCAAGAGCAAGCCCTGAGCACCACCGGGTGTGGTCCAAAAACTAATTTAAAAAAAAAGAGAGAGAGAGGGGGGCTGGAGCGACAGCACAGCGGGTAGGGCGTTTGCCTTGCACGCAGCCAACCCGGGTTCGATTCCCAGCATCCCATATGGTCCCCTGAGCACTGCCAGGAGTAATTCCTGAGTGCAGAGCCAGGAGTGACCCCTGTGCATCACCAGGTGTGACCCAAAAAGAAAAAGAGAGAGAGAGAGAGAGAGAGAGAGAGAGAGAGAGAGAGAGAGAGAGAGGTCAAACACACCTGGCAACACCAAACACCAAAGCCTGCACAGGGACGTCCAGGGCCATGCGGTCCCCAAGAGCGTGGAAACCACCCAAACTCCCACCCGCAGGGCCATGGGGGAATAAATAGCACATGATTCCCCAGGCCACTTAATGACACAGAAGGAAGCGGGGCAGACGCCTGCTCGCTAAGAGAAGTCAGACACGCCGGGCCCCAACTGCCTGACTTCAGAGCAGGTAATCCACAGGCGGAAAGTAGGTCAGTGCTTGCCAGGGGCTCAGCAGGGGCAGAGAGGGCTGGTGCTCTGAAATGAGAAGGCGGGATGCTCGCACAGCCTCACGGCTCTGCCCAACCCCCCTGAAATGCACCCTTTGTTCTATTTTTGTGGGGGGCCATGCCCAGTGGCATTTAGGTCCCACTCCCTACACGATAAAAGGGGCCCCTGTGTGCAGAGCGTCTGCGCCATCACCCCCCCCTCCAGCCTCAGAACTACCCCTTCGAAACGGGAAAATGAAGGGC
Organism: Sorex araneus; assembly: GCF_027595985.1. Taxonomy (NCBI): domain Eukaryota; kingdom Metazoa; phylum Chordata; class Mammalia; order Eulipotyphla; family Soricidae; genus Sorex; species Sorex araneus. The sequence continues at coordinate 213,128,043 of NC_073304.1, forward strand.
CAAAGCGGTAGCAGGCAGACAGGGTGTTTGCCTTGCCCAGGGCCACGCCGGGTTCCATCTCCAATACTCCATAGGGTGCTGTGAGCACCCCCGTCCCGCCCCAGAGTGATTTCTGAGCACAGAGTCAGGAGGAAGCCCTGAGCACAACCAGGAGTGCTCCCTCAAAAAACAAAAACCCTGGCAAGGGCACTGAGCAGTGAGTGAGCACGGGGGGTTCAGACGCACGCCTGCATACACCCACCCAGACCGGACCCCAGTTGCGGGGGCCTCTGGGCAGCTCCACAGCTGGATGGGCGGCACCGTAGGTGGGGCCATCTCCAGCACCCTGCATGGAACCCCTGAGTCCATCAGAAGATGATCCCTGAGCACTGAGCCAGGAGTAAGGTGTGCCAGCCCCAAACAAAAGCGAATTATAAAAATTGACTTACTGCAAAAGGATTTATCTATTTTTGCTTTTTGGGTCACACCTGGCGATGCACAGGGGTTCCTCCTGGCTCTGCACTCAGGAATTACTCCTGGCGGTGCTCAGGGGACCATATGGGATGCTGGGAATCGAACCTGGGCCGGCCACATGCAAGGCAAACGCCCTACCCACTGTGCTATACACTCCAGCACCAAAAGGATTTATTTTTACTTTGGGGAGCAACCTCTGTGGTGTTCTGGGGCTGCTGGAATAGCCTCAAAAGAGGTGCTTGGGGGACCATGTAGTGCTGACGATCAAACCTGGAGCTCTCACATGCAAAGGCTGCACCTTAAGCCAGCTGCAAAGGGATGCTTAACAAATTCCAAAAGAAATAGGACTCTTTTTTTTTTTTAAACCTACAATTGAAAAAAAAAATCAACAATGTAAGTAGAACTGAAACCCACCAACCACACAGAAACTTTAAAACAGTCAGGGCCAGAGCCATAAATAGCATTTGCCTCACACACAGCTGACCCAGGTTTAATCCCCAGCACCCAATATGGTTCGCTGAGTTGGCCAAGAGTGACTCCTGGGTGCAAAGCCAGGAGTAATCCCTGAATACTGCTGGGTGTGGCCCCCAAATCAAACCAAACCAAACAACAACACAACAACAAAAAACCCAGAAACTTTAACATTAACACTCTCAGAAAACAACCTTCTGTTCCCAAAGCACGCAGGTCAAGGAGCCTCCCTGCAGGGTCTGGGAGCATGAGGCAGCAGCTGGAGACCGCAGGAACTGTCCCGTGCGGAGAGGTGTTTCTGGTATCTGGTGGACGGCCCGGGATGCGGCTCAACATCCAGCTAGATGTGGGATGGCCTCCAATAACTTAAAATTCAGACCCCAACATCAATAGTGCCAATGTTGAGAAGGTCTGGTATAAAGTGTCAACTTTGCATGAAAAGCAACGTGTTATTTCACCCACAGAAAGGGTTTATTCAGAAGCAACAACAAAAGGGCGATTTAGAGCGTGCCCTTCCCCGGAGCCTTGGGGGCAGCTGCAGCTGGGAGGGAGGAGAAATCTCTTCCTTCCTTCCCACTCAAAGGCATGTCGGGTTCTGTAGTCTGCGGGCTTGGGCCCTTCCGGCAGCCCACCCTCACGGCACACTCATTTTCACAAAATCAACGGCGAACACAAGGGACTCACAGCAAATTGCTCAGCGCTGGGTATGCCTTTCTGGAACAGCGCTTGCGCTGCATGGTCAAGACCCTGGGTTGGGGCCGGAGCAGAACAGCAGGTTTGGCATTTGCCTTGCACGCAGCTGACCCAGGTTTGATCCCCGGCACCCTATATGGTGCACCCCCCACCCCCCGCCATGAACACCGCCAGGAGTAATCTCTGAGCATCGCCGGGTGTGACCCATAAAGACCAAAAGAAAAGACAGAAAAAAAGACTCTGGGTGCAACACCGAGCACTGGAGTCCAGATGGGAGTTCATGGCTGGGTGGGAGTTCCTGGCTCCTAAAGTGAGGCCCTGGGTTCTAGCTCCCCATTTATACACAGACACACAGACACACAAACACACACACTCTCACAGGAAGTTCAGAACCACATTAATGCCTGAACACAACACACCCACACACATACACACACATTCTCACAGGAAGTTCAGAACCACATTAATGCCTGATCACATTTTCCTGCATGCCGCTACACTCCTAGGATATGTAATGAAAATGGTTTTCCAAGTAGCTCATTCACTACGTCTTTCTCTGGTAGCCACAAACCCTGAGCACCGGTGGGGAGGGGACAAGGCAGAAGAGAACAAGCTCCTGGGGCTCCCAGGAGGTGCCAGGAGATCTGGACTTCGTGCTTTCCGGGCTTTTGAGGGTCTTTTTTTTTTTTTTTGGTGGTGGGGGGGTGGCAGACTGACCCAGTGGTGTTCTCGGCTCAGTCCCAGTGGTGCTGGGGGCCCTTTGAGGGCTGGGGCTGAGCCCAGGTCTTCCACATGCAAAGCAGGAGGGCTCCATCAATCCAACTGTGTCTCTTATTTGTGTGGGTGATTTTATTATTATTATTATTTTATGGTTTTCAGGCCACATCTGGCTCTGCTGAGGGCTTTACTCTTGGCTCTGTGCTCAGAGATCATTTGCGGCTGTCCTGGGAAGGATCGAATTGGATTTTTTTTTTTTTTTAAAGCACAGCACTAAAATTTTTTGCTTAGAAATCTGCCCGCACGGCAGAGCCGGGCAAGCTACCCGAGTCGTATTTGATATGCCAAAAACAGTCACAGTAACAACAACGTGCTCTACGTGTTCCTGGAGTGAGCATGAGGCCACTAGGCTACAATAGCACGCGACAGGGACAAACGCATGGAGAGGTTACTGGCGCCTGCTCAAGCAAATTGATGAGCAATGGGCTAACAGAGATACAGTGATACAGAAATCCAATACAAAGCACCAGAGATAGTGTAAGGTGGAAGATGCTTGCTTTGTACGTGGCCCACCCGGGTTCAGTTCAGGAGTAAGAGCCCCGAGCACTGCTGGCGTGACCCAAGCCACCCCCCACAAATCATACACCATTAAACTGCTAAGCTCATAAATACAGACGGAAGAATTAGGGCCGGGGGCCCCCTGGTTCTGGCAGGAGATGGGCCTTGGAGGAGCTCTTCCCCTCCACCTGAGTCTCCTACTCTGAGAGGTAACCCACGCCAGGAGAAACCAGCAGGGAGAAGGCGCTCAGCGGAGGACAGTCCCAACACCCCAACAAGCAAGTCCTCTTGGACTGGTCCTTGCTCTTCTCACCAGTGCTCCAATCCTGGGCCATGAGGCTCCAGCCCTGCCCCCTGCTGCAGCTCTGGGCAGCCGAGGTCACGTCGGATGGTTCAAAGGGCCCAGCACACGAGGAGCAAGAGGGAGACCCTGGTTTAATCCCCGGGAGTGAGTCCTGAACACAGAAACCAACTCAAGTCCGCACCCTTCTCAAAGGAGCTGGAGGGGGGCTGGAGCGATAGCACAGCGGGTAGGGCGTTTGCCTTGCACGCGGCCGACACCGGTTCGATTCCCAGCATCCCATATGGTCCCCTGAGCACCGCCAGGGGTGATTCCTGAGTGCAGAGCCAGGAGTGACCCCTGTGCATTGCCAGGTGTGACCCAAAAAGCAAAAAAAAAAAAAAAAAAAGGAGCTGGAGGGACAGTACAGCAGGTAGGGCACTTGCCTTGCACGAGACAGGACCAGAGTTCAATCCCCGGCACCTCACAGGGTCCCCTGTGCCTTACCAGGAGTGACCCCGGAGTGCTGGGCCAGGAGTAAGTCCTGAGCACCGCCAGGTATGGGCTGAAAACAAAACACGGGTGCTTTCCTGCTGATTTCAACACCAAAGAGAAAAACCACGGTGACATAGTACCCCTCCTCCAGGAAGAAAACCAACACTGGAGGGGCAATACAGTGGGTACTGAGCACCTGAGCAACACTGGATATACAGCCCCCGCCCCCCCTCAACATACCCGCAAAAACAAAAACAAAAACAGTAAGGCAGAGTAGCTAGGGAAAGCTAGACACCCCATACTCTCTCGCCCCCTAGTGGTCACCCGCGGCCTCCATCTGAACTGGTTTCTCCACACCCAGGTAGTCTTGTATTCTCATACCAGCCCTGAACCATCCTAACACAGGAAAAGATGGTCTCATCACTCTCACTCACTGCATATACGACGAAAAGGAGGTTCCTGAGGAATTAAACCCTCGCCGATGGGCCGCCACTCATGAACCACAGTTGTCCAGTCAGGGGTTGGGTGGGGTTCAGTGGTGGAGCATTTGCCGTAGGTGTAGAAGGCCCTGGGTTTGGTCCCCAGCACAGCTGGGTGAGACCCAAGTACCCCTCCCTCCAAATATAAACCACGTACTCATCCGAGCCCCCTGCGCCTTCCCAGCGCTGCCAGATCCTAGATACCCAAGTCAGATTGTAAGCCGAATTCAGTCTAGAAGCCACTGTGGATCGTCCCAGCATACCGGAGAGACATCCAAGAGCACCTTGGATGCTCCTCCTACACTGTGGAAGTCATTTCTGGAACTTACAGGTTTTGCATCTTGTTGCTTACCTGCAGAAGAGCTTACCCTTCCCAGGGGCTGAAAAAGACAGCACAGCGGGTAGGGTGCTGGCTTGCACGTGCCCAACCCACACCCGCTCCCCAGCATCCCATCTGCCCCCTCAGTACTGCCAGGAATGATGCCTGAGCAGAGCCAGCAGTAAGCCCTGGGCACAGCTGGCTAAGACTCCCCAAATGAATAATGCTTAAGCCTTTCTAGCCAGGGAAAAATTTTTTAGGGCATTGAAAATGCTGACTGCAGATGGCTAAATATCATCGAGAGATGATACGCATCTGATGCCTTGCAGATCTGCACACTTGATTCATAAGTCCTTTCAAATTCTCTGTATTGTGGGCTGGGGAAGATGACTCAAGGGCTCTGCATGCCCCAGGTTCAATCCTCTCCTCCCCATGTTCTCCTACGCACAGAACCAGGAGACAAGCCTCAGCTCTGCTGGGTAGGGCCCCAAAATAAAACTGCACTTATCTAATGCCCCAATGTAAGACTCAACACATAGTTCCAGCAACATCCCCTAGGGATCAACCCGAGCAGCATGCACCCCGCCACAGAACAAGCCGACACCATTCGCTTAGCAATCTCAGAAAATGGTGTTTTTGTTTTTTTTTGGTGGGGACACTTTGTTTTGGGGGGGGGTCACACCCTGTGATGGGGGTTACTCCTGGCACTGCACTCAGGATTTACTCCTAGAGGTGCTCAGGGGCCCGTATGGAATGCTAGGGATCAAATGTGGGTCAGTTGTGTGCAAGGCAAAAATTTTGTTGTGCACGTGTGCGTATGTGGTGTGCGCACGCGTATATGTGTAGTGGGGAGTGGGGGGAACTCCATACCTGGCAATCTCAGAGGTTACTTCTGGCTCTGCACTTAGGAACTACATCTGACAGTGCTCGGGGGACCATATGTGGTGCCAGGGAATGAACCCAGGTCAGTCGCATGCAAGATAAATGCTGTACCTGTGTACTTTCACTGCAGCCCCATAAAGCATTTTTTTTCTTTTCTTTTTGGGTCACACCCGGCGATGCACAGGGGTTCCTCCTGGCTCTGCACTCAGGAATTACCCCTGGCGGTGCTCAGGGGACCATATGGGATGCTGGGAATCGAAACCGGGTCGGCCACGTGCAAGGCAAACGCCCTACCCGATGTGCTATTGCTCCAGCACCCCCCCCCAAAGTATTCTTAATACTTTTAGCAATTCTTAGGGATGTTTTGGCTCATATATTTGCTTTTTATTGGGTCACACCCGCCAATGCACAAGGGTCTCCTGGCTCTGCACTCAGGAGTTATTCCTGGCAGTGCTCAGGGACCATATAGGTGGACCATATAGGTTGCTGGGAATCAAACTCGGGTCAGCCGCTTTTGGTGATTTCAAAGGCAAAAGCCCTACCCGCTATGCTATCACTCCATCCCCTAATAGTTTATTCTCTATGAAATTGGTAAGTGGGTGGATACTATCCACAGTAGTATCTAAGTGGGTAGATTCTATCCAAGAGTTGACAGAATACACACCCTGACAGCAACAGCAATGCTGCACAAGTGACCACTCGGCCACACAGGACTCTGAACTTGTGTTTCATTAGTGTGTATGGTGTGTGTGTGTGGGGTGCAGGGGCATGGTACTCTGGAACTGATCTGGGAATGTTGGAGTGTCTCTTTGACCTCAAAACTGGTAGGTCTAATACCAGCACACATTCTTTGTAGTTATACCCCAATCTTGATGGGGCACAGACTAAAATTCAATCACAAAACGGCCAGCATTACAATTTGCTTAATACCCCTGGGCCTCTGAGGTTTCTGTGACAATCCACAGGATGAGGTAAGCTCAGGATCTAATTCGTCTTCAAAGAGCCTAAAGCGGGCCAGTTCTACCCCAGAGGCCTGTGTTCTGATGGAAGACTGTGACAGGAACTGCTATTGTCCCCAAGTGCCACTTCCACAAGGCCTTTTCAGCTTTGTTTGACATGAGGAAGATTTAGACAGGCCTCAGACTAGGTTAGGTAAACTGCCTGAAATCTCCATTTGGGGAAAACTGAGACCGTAGGTTCGAGAGGTGAGGGAGAAGAGAGGAGGGAGTACATCTAGGAGTACTCAGAGGCTACTCCTGGCTGTGCTGAGCTGACCCTTAGTGGTCTTCAAGCCAGTTAGGTGGCAAACAAGCCAAACACTGTACTCTTTCTCCAGTTGTTCTTAAGGTATCAAGGTATCACTGTCACCCCGATGCTCATCGATTTGCTCGAGCAGGCACCAGCAATGTCTCTCATTGTGAGACTTGTCACTGTTTTTGGCATATCGAATACACCATGGGTAGCTTGCCAGGCTCTGCCGTGTGGGCGGGATACTCTCGGTAGCTTGCTGGGCCCTCCGAGAGAGGTACCTGGCACAATTTGAGGGAGTAAACATGGATTGGAAGCAAACATACACTAAATGCTGGCACTACACAAGCTTTACTTGGTGGTTAATAACATTTAGGTCATCATTACAATCACATTAAGGGCCTGAACAGAGAATAGTGTTTGCCTTGCATGCTGCCAACATTGGTTTGAACCCCAACACCCCATACGATTTCTGAGCCCGCCAGGAGTGATCCCTGAGCACAAAGCCAGGAGAATAGTCCTGAGCTCTGCTGGCCCAAAAATAAAAAATGATCACAACGGGCAACAATTTTGATTCAAGGCGGATAAGCATCAGTCAGTATTTATTCCGGGTGAAAGCAACCAGCAATATAAAACATGAAAACTTTTAGCATTAGCCATCTTTAAGGTCACTGCACAAGTAAATTTGTGTTGAGTAATTTTGATTAGTTTCATGTACAGATTGCAAAACCTTGGAATAAGGTAGTTCCACTGGACTCAGTTGCCAAAGTGCAGACCTGAAAGTCCCTGAACCCGACTCCTTTAGAACAAGGAAGGAGTGGCCCAAAAAGCTCTCGGGTGTCCCAAATATCACTGGGAGTACCGAGGGGGACTAAGAGGGCCACTGCCAAGTGGGGTCCCAAGTCAATGGATCTTACGCACCTGCCGATACAGCTCAGGCTTTGGTCATTTCATAGAGCAAAAATTAGGGGGGGAAATCATCTCAGGCACCCCTAAGTGGAAATAACTCATAACCGAGCAGGCCCACAGATAACAACTAAACTGGAATGAGAAGGATGTGGTGACCGTGGGCCAGGAGTCCGGCTCGTTCTGCCCGGCAGTTTCCCTTCCTGGAACGGCACAAATATCTGAGTGGTTTCCTTGGAATCTGCTTAGAAAGAATAAAAGCATCAGCTCCTTGGCTGATACCCAAGTGAAGATTAAGTGGAGATACAAGTAAAGCATCACAAAGAAACGATGCATCTAGGTCCTATTCCCACTCCCAAAGAGCCACCTGAGACTGGCACTCAAGGCTCAGGGCCTTTTAAATATGTCCACCAGGGGGAGGGGGGCTGGAGATAGTACAGTGGGTAGGGCTTTTGCCTTGATCCGGGGCCCATCCCCAGCATCCCACATGGTTCCCTGAGCATCACTAGGAGTGATCTCCGAGTACAGAGCCAAGAGAGCCCTGAGCACTGCCGGGCGCGGCCGCCAAACAAAAATGTTAAAAACCAAAAACCAACCAAAAAAGAAAAAAGTAAATTTGCTCACCAAAAGAGGACTACTTTCAAGAAATATATTGTTTATAGATTCTACATATTTACTCACTACCTATGCAACTTTCCCATTTTTTATTCAGAAATATCACACATACAAAAAAGCACATAAACACAGAGTTTTAAAAGACCCCCCCACCCCAACTTCTGCAAGTCTATCACGGCTCCTCTGAAGGCTCCCTTTGTCCTGCACGATTCCATCTCCCTCCATCCTCCAATGCAACAGATAAAATTGTGGGCTTTTTTTTTTTTTTCAATCCTCGCTTCTCTTTCATTTACTGTATTATTTAACAGCCTGATTTCGACTGTCATGGAAATGCCAGCACGGCAGATGGCCTCTTCTGTGACACGCTCTCTCTGCCCACACTGTCGAGGGTCAGTCCTGCTCACTGTGTGGCTGTAGCTCTGGTAGGCTTCTGTGGAATTCCATGGCAGGAATAAACCACATGATGTTTATCCAATCGATGAGCTGTTGGCAGACATTGGGGCTTCCCAATTTGCTTCCTCTCCCTTTTCTTCCTATTAGAATTGTTACTGTGACGTTCTTACATCTAACACACGTGCAGCATCTCTAAGGTGGAACAGCCATGTAGAAGCTATGGCATGCCCAACCTGGTCATAGAATAGTCTATTTTCTGGGCTCTTATTTTAGAACAACTTCAATCTGCTGAGAATTCTCTACATGGAATCTTAAGGGGAACAGACAGATCAACTACGAAACTCAACTGCATTTATGAAACAGGAAATTAAAAAAAAATAAGGCACAACAATAAAACATACATTTATGTTTTGCTTGTCAATATACTTTCAGAGATTACATGTGAAAGTGTTGCTTCCTAATGTCTCAAAAACATGTTTCTAAATATACTGAGTGAAAACAGCAAGGTTCAGAACATCCCATGTACCATTACAGTTGCTTACATCACCACCACACACCACACACATGTGAACATCCACACCCCAAGCACCTGGAAGAGTAACTGCTACCAGCAATGGCTACTTGGGGAGGATGGACGGTGTGATGTGGAAGGGAGACAGAGATCACTCACCACATTTATTTCTGGAACCATTATACAAGGGTTTTAATTGTATTACTGTAATTTCCCGAAGTGTCCACCAGGGGTTTTCATGAACAAAAATCAAACTTAAATAACAACCTGGAATGAAATGCCACCCACAGAAAACATATAAAATAGATCCTTTTCTGACTCACGTACCCAAATGTTTAAAATCATTTCCAACACTTTCTCCCCTAACTCCCCGTAATGGGGATCAAATCCAGGGCCTCACACTTATGGGGATCAAATCCAGGGCCTCACACTTAGAAGGCAAGAACTTGACTGCTGAGCTACATTCCTAATCCAAATAACACCAAGTGTCTGTTTTCAGGGGTCGGGGGCCTAGGGGAACCTGAGGCCACTTCAGGCAATACTCAACTAACTCAGCTGGTGCTGAGCAACATGTTTTGAAACTTCCCACCCTAAATTGGTCTCCTTTATTGGGGGGGGGAGAATGTTGGGCCACACCTAGTGGTGCTGAGGGATCAACTCCTGGCAGGCTCAAGACACCATATGGAATGCCAAGGAACACACCTGGGTTGGCTGTGTGCAAGGCAAGCACCCCAGGTAGGGGCTGTACTATCACCCCAGCCCCTAAATTGTTTGCTCCAATTATCTCAAGAAACTTTAACCACTATGTGAGGCTGACTGAAACCAACCGGCATGTTGTCTCAGTACCCTCAGACCTTGGAAACAGGGTTGTGAACGGCAGTAACAGTATGTAAGAAATAAGAGATCCTCTAACCCAAAATGTATTATGGTCTGTCTGGAGAAAACCTACGTTGTAACAAGTCTCTACAGAGCAGAGGCCACCTAGGCAGCAGGCGCAAAGACTGGGCCCTGAGAGGCACGACGGAAAGCCATCCAACTAGAACTATAGTTCTGCTCAGTTCATCCAACTTCTTTATTAACTATTATGTGAATCCTTTTATACACATGATTAAGCATTTACAAAATCTATGTCCAAGGCATGCTTGAAAATTAAAATATCATAGGTTATGGAAGACCAATATATATATATGTCTTATTGCTGGTTTTAATAGAGCAAAACAGTGTTTACTCTTGTGTACATCTTGTTAAAAAAATTAAAAACACCATTCCCTATCTATCAAGTAATCCTATTAACCAATGACATATCTTGAAAGCCTTTCATTCCTTTGGCTGGGGCCACAGCAGGGGGTGCTCAGGGGTCACTGCTGGTGGTGCTGAGGGACCATATGCAGTACTGGGGGTTAAGATAGTGTCAGCTGTGTACAAAGAAAATGCCTAACCCTAGTACTCTCTTCCCCTTGAAGACTTTTTCAGAGGAAACATGCACTAGCTGACTGATTTTATTTGCATGCATGTATATTTCTCACAGTAATTTGTATGTTTATATTAGTACATTTATATCGGAAACGTGAATTTATTTACTGATGATTATTTCATATATCAGCACACTCTGGAGTACTGGCACCTTGGGAGGCAAGCCAATTTGCAGATTTTCACTATGGCAAGGTCTTGCCTCCGTCATGGAGAGAGACCTAAATTCAGGGGCCAAGCCTCCTTCCCAAACCCTACAATAATAACATCAACAGTGATCGACAGACCTAAGTACCCAGAGAAATAAAGTTGAAAACTTTTACCGTACTTCATTAAATAAAAGCTAATAATTCTAGATGAAGTCAAAGGCAAATAACCTGGCATTTTTCTACTACCTTAATAATTTGGCTTTGGCATTTTAGTAAATTTCTAAGTAGTAAAATATGGTAAATGACTTTAATTTGGGGACGGTTTGAGGCCACACCTCACATTGCCCAGGGGCTCAGAGTAACCCCTGATGGTGCTTAGGGGACCTTATGGTGCCCAGTATTGAACTTGGATTGGCATACCATGCATGGCAAGCACGTTACCTCCTGTGCTCTCTCTGGTCCACATACACTATCATTTAAAAAAGTCACTGACACCTCTAAGAATAATTCAGTCAAACGACACAAAGCGGTGCTTAGGAGATGCGAGGCTTTGTGTCAGATTGCCTTCCCTCACACTGTCCAGGTTTTAGGGCCACACTTGGGTGAGGTTAAGGGGAGCACACAGCGTTGTGAATCAAACCCCAGGCTCTGCTATGATGCTACATTCCCAGTCCCTGCACCGAACCTTACTCCTCACGTGAATCACGGCTAATAAATTCAGATATCCTAGTCCACCTATGCGGCTTCTCTAGCTAGAATCAGCTAAGGAAACCACACCATGACTCCAGTCATGAGCTACTTAGTAGTTATTTGTGTTCAACAAGTTTCCATTTGTGGCCGTTCCCTCCATCTCATCAAGCAGCACAGGAGGTTGTGCCACAAGCTTGGCTTCTGTAATGCACTCAACAACAAAACTGCCAAAGATGCATTTCTCAGATCACTGTCATTAAGCAAAGCATGGCTGACTGTCCTAAGACACTGCAGTGACAGCTTCATGGTTCTGCAAAGCCTGTGAGGTGTTCTGAGAGAGCCTGCTGGCCCCAGCTCATATGCCTGCATCACAGAAGGCAGTGGCCTGCCAGTGCAGCACTGTGCCAGGAGACTCCAGGCCGGACCGAGGGGCAGGTCCCCGGCAGTGGGAGCCATGCAGTCCTGGTAAATCATCCAATCTACTTAGCTCCTCACTCTGAACAGATGGAAACATGAAAATCATGAATCACAAATAACTGCTCTATGTCGCTGAAAACGAGCTTCTATACAACTGATAAGCTGGCTACAGACAGAAACATGCTGCCAGCACTGGTGTGAGACATAAAAGTAACTGCCTACTTGGTATCAGTCTCTAAAATAGCTTCATAGTGTGGGCTACAGGCCCCATACACAGGTTTATTATACCCCATACATAGAAATAGATACATTTGTAATCTGACCAGACCAAGTAAAGAAGAACTACTGATACAGGATTAAAAACAAAGACCAAAACTACTTGAAAGTTCTGAATGCACTTCTATATTATCTCAGAGCTATAGTGTTTATCAAGATCATTTTAAATTTTTTGCTGTCAAAGAAATCTCTTGGGGATGTATAAATATATCCTAACTCACTGCACTTCTTTGCTATTAAAAACAAAATCAAAGTATTCATAATCACTCAAAATTGAAGCACCATTATTAAAACATTTAAACTGTGGAAATTTTATAAAAATTAGTCTTAAACAGAGCTAGTCAGATAAAACTGTACACCAGTACTTGTAGATTAACAGTGTACCTTTTATATTTAAAACAAGGGACTAGTTCAGAGTCAATAACTTTATTAGAAAAAGATTAATACTAAAACTTTGCAATGACAGAGACAAATTTGTAACAGAAAGTCAGAGATACTTTATTTTCACTTCTAAATCCAAAGGCTAGGATAGCAGAGTTGTAAAAATGGAACCCCACTTATGATTCACACAAATACTAATGTTTAATCCTGTTTTCAAAGTCCAAGAATGAAAACTTGCAATTCAACACTGAGCAAGCCACATGTTTAGGTAATATTTCTGAAAAAGTCTTAAAGAAAAAAATATGATACAGGACCTAAGTTTTCAGTGGCATATATGCTATTAACACGTTTTGAAACCTGGTAGGTCACATCAGTCCTGAATTAATTTTTAAAATAATAATTAAAAAAACAAACAACTAACTGAGCTTTATACTTTTTCTATGCCACTATATCTTTCTTTCACCTCATTTTAATGCCGATCTTCACTTTATGCCGTTTTCAGTATTCTTCCCAAAAAATCTTCGAACAGTATCCTACAATGCAAAATTTGGGGAAAAATGATAATTAGACAGCATGTAAAAAGGCAAAAGTTTATGACTAAACGTTGGCCCAGTCACTAACTGCTAATTAACATGTATCTGGAATGTTCGTATTCTTACATTATTAGGGCATCTGTGTGGTCTTAAAGCCATGTGCCTGTGTATGCCCAACTAGGTGTGAGGCTCACACAGATATCTAGAGCACTGCCCTGCGGTCCTAGAAAAGTAATGCCGTCACAATTCAGCTAATCGGTACTTCCTTTCAGTAGGAATATTTTATCCCACGCCACTAGCCCAAAGAATGAACAGTTTAAAGGTTTCAAGAACTCTGATGAAATCTGACTTAAGTTCTTTAAAACCCCAAATCCTATACAATTCATCAATCAGTTCTTTTGTCTTTCAGACTGAAGGTACCTATCCTTGCTATTCACTGCTGCATAAATGTACCAGCCAGTGACTGTTTCTATCTACCTATGGTTGACTGCTAATTCTCCTACGCAGTAGGAAATATTAAACACATACCTCTTAAAGACTTGAGAATTGCATTGAATGTAACAAGGCGAATAATATGAAGTGTTTATTGTATTTTTAATTCTTTAAAGATATCTAATTCTGGGCACCACTGCATCCCTACATACAGTTGAAGAAAAATTCCATTCTGTTAACATTTGATTTATTAAGTTTTCACGCAATACACAAAAAAACCCCTCTGCACTTCTTGTAAAGAACAAAAAGATACACAACAATTAAGCGTCAAGATCACAGGCAATAGCATTCAAACATGGATGTGGGTAGAGAAAGGAGTACCTGGCATGAGTACCTGCTTAGTTTGACTGAATCCTTGATTTTTAATTTGGCTTTTCATGGGCCGCTCACAACACCAACGCTGTGTGAGGTATGGTAGTCAGCTGCAATAATTCATAAACCCTACACTTCCATCAATCCAATGCTACTGGCTCTCGAGTTACAGAACAAACTGCATTAGAATGCAAGGCAATAAAGCAAAAACTAGAAACATCCTTGACAAAGAAATACTAGCAGTTTAATTAAAACAAAGTAGTCCAACATGTGCCTCAGAAATATTAAGTTTTTTTTTTAAGTTTATGTCTCTGCCAATGTACCAACACAAGATGGACTTAATACCAAAAAGAAAAAAAAAAACAGTTCAACCTTTTTATTTAAAAAAAAAAAGAAATGACAGCAAAATCCCTAAAAAAAGGATAATTAACTTTTCAATGGCGACTATATTACAAATGTGGGCAGTAACTTCCAAAGAGGCACACTAATGGGGGCACGAGTCCGCTACAAAATAGCTGAGACAAAACAATGTACCTCAAAATGTTTTGCAGGACTACACTGTCTTTTCCTTCAGAAGATGCTTTTGCATGTCTTCTTACACGGCTTAGTTCCATCTTCATCTGTGCATACTTACGCTGCACTGTCAAACAGTAACAAAAAGCCCTAATCAAAGTGAGAAACAATACACTTACCTCTGTCTGATCTGAGGTCTTATCAGATCAGTTTTAATTGGACTGAGTGTCACCTTCAGATTTAATGTCTTCACTGGTCCCATTGACCTCATTCTTAGTATCACTTTCCTTTGATTCAGTGTTTGGGTCTTCACTCTGTTTTTCTCGACTACTGGACTTCACACTACTTTTTTTATCATCAGATCCCCTCTTTTCTGCCATAAAAGAAGACATTAATCATGGATTTTAAAGTAAAATATAACACATACTTGACACTGAAAAGTGAAAATACTGAGATATGAAAAGACAATCATTTCCCACAGAAAGCAACACAATTTGGCAAGTGTATCAAAAGGATAAAAATTTGTAATCAGGGGATAAGGAAAGCAAAGAACAGTGGGCAAATGTTCTCAGATTGCTGAAAAGCAGACAATACCAAATCGCTGCACTGGAATCTAAAGTAAATTTCATTCAAATGGATTAAAGAGCAACAAAAATCAAGGAGGAATATATGAAAGATAGTACATTAAAGTAATTTATATTAAGTACTGCAAACTGGTTCAAAGGTAAAACGTTGAATGTCTATGATAAAGGTATTTCTATACAACTGTAATTCTGATGCAAAAGATTACCTATATTTAAATAACCAAAGGGCAAACCTAATACAAATCAAAGAAAATGAATTCTAAATCCCAACTCAAATAGCTGAACTTCCAAAAATTCACTAAAAATATGCTATCTAGAAGGGCATTTCCCAAAAATTTCTCTTCAAAAAGGAGAAATTAAAATTCAATTCCGTCATTAAAAAAAAATAGTAGTTCTTAGTTTCTGTATTGTATTCGTTGCAATAATACAATCTCAAACTTAAGGCGAAGATATGGTACATGGAACAAGTAGTCTTTTTACATTTCCAAGCAATGTCTACAGATTTCTACAGAATTATTAGTGATATGAATAAAAATAATTTCCCCCTTAAAAATAAGAACAGCTGATCTAGCAGAACAGTTCACATGACAGAAACACATTTTAAGATTAGCAGAGCCCTCTCCATACGTAGGACAGTCACTCAGACACAACACCAAATAACTGGAGGGATGGTAACGAAAACAAAACATGATGTGGCGGTCACTCAGAGATGTAAGAACTGAAGATCTTAAATGAAAGTATATTCAGTCCATGATACATGCAAAACGCAAAAAGCAACGTCCAAGTAGCTAAGTGCAGGACTTGCTTCAACTCTGTCTGTCCGCTGGGAACTGTGCCAACAGTGTGCTCTAACTGACCTTGTGGGAAAGTCCTCCCTTTGTGCCTTATGGGCTTCTCCGGTGCACAGGTGGCTTCACTGAGGAAGAGTCGTCTTGTTGCCCCGTAGAGGACTAGTAGTCAGTCCAATAATCTTATCTTCTGCCCTATATAAATATGGTAGATCTTAATAGTCCAAAGGATATCCACAAAACATGGTGGATTATAGGACTATGGATTTTTTTTAAAAAAGCAAGCTCTCTTGACAAAGAGAGCATCTTAAACTGGTTGAAGAAAAAGGCTTGTGTGAGAAACCACTCTATATTTGGGGAGTTAGATGAACTGCTCTGTCACAGCACCTGGAGCAGTGGTGAATTTGCTTATCTGCCATTGCCCAAGGCTGCTACCACTCAGGCCCACCTCAATGTCCAGGGCTTCCGTCCCAATACACTGTGGAGTGCCTGAATGAGGGACTGCATGGCATCCACAAAAGAAACCCGAAGTTTAAGGTAACTCTTTAGAGGAATATCCAATTTTTCAAGATGGATCTGTTAAGAGTTTTATCGGAATCTTTCCTTCTCTCCATATCTCCTGTGGGAAATCCCTGAATGTCCACATCATTACATAATGTGATCTATTTAAACAAAAGTTCTATTAAATTTCTCGATGTCATAAGCACCTGAGGACCTTTTATCATTCTATCCAGAAATTATACAAAAACATGGATCTGGAGAGCTAGTACAGCAGGTCGGGTGCTTGCCTTGTATGCAGGTGACCTGGGTTAGATCCCTGGTGTCCCATCAGCCCACCAGGAGTGAGCACTGAGTGCAGAGCCAGGAGTCAGGTCTAAGCACTGCCAAGTATGGCCCAAAAACCAAAACCAAAACAAACAAACAATAACAAAATTACAAAAACACATCTGCTTCTCTCATCAAACTAGTGACTTCTGTTGGTTCAACTCTGATCCCGAACAGTAATAAAGATTAGCTAGCTATTGTCCGTGAGAATCAACCCGGTAAGGGCTTTAGTTTCTAAACCAAGTGATTAATTTGATCCGACACTCGTTTCTAGCTCAAGGGTTGATCACTCACTCCAAAATACATTATACAAAAAGTCTTAACCCCCCCCCCCAAAATTGGAGAAGCTCCCTTTATACTAATGTAAACAAATGTAGAATCAGTCAAAATCAGTTAACCCTTTGTGGCAACTGCCTTTTGAATCACAGAAGTAATTTTTGAACTCAAATGGTAAAAACTAAATCTTGTCAAAATAGGTTAAAAAAATACATCATATTCCCTTTCAGCATTGACTCCAACTTGTACAAAAAGCCAATTAATGGAGGGAGGCAGGGAAAGAAGGAAAGAGGGAGAGGGATGGGGGAGGAAGAGAGCAGGAGAGAAGAGATGGGGGGAGGATAGAGAGAGAGAGAAGAGATTAGGGGTGAGAGAGAAGAGATTAGGGGAGGGGCGAGGGAGAGGGGTGGGAATAAGGTGCCTGCCTTGCATCCATCCTGGGGACCCTGGCCTTAACTCTCAGCACATGATTCCCCCTACTCCCAGCACTGCCAAGGGTGACGCCTGAGGACAGAGCCAGGAAGCCTGCAAGCATAGCCAGATGTGGCTCCTCCAACACCCTCCCCCTCAAAAAATAAAAGGGGGGAGGCCTCCTGCCAGTCTCAGATACATTTATCTAAATAAAACTGAAAGTAGAAGACCAAAATATGTATCTATTCTGTGTGCTCCTAGCACTGGGTCCAGTAAAAACCTGAGTCTAGCCAAAACAAACAGAACAGCTTATTCAGGCATTCTACAAAAGAAAACAATGGGCATCATGTACAAGACCAGTATTTTAGAAGCTCAACAGTAGCACTTGTTGGTGATCACACATGACACAGACAGACAGGCAGAACAAGATGAAATAAGCACAGCCAAGAAAGAAAGAAACAGGAATGCCCTCTCACTCCTAAAAACCATGCAGAATAGCCCCAATAAATAAAAATAAAAGATGCTGGTAGACTAAAAAAAATGCATAAAGGAAATGCTGCTGATGATTAAAGTAATAAATTTCAATATACTAAGTTAAAAGATGATCTTTTGTGAAACCATGCAAAATATTTAAAACTTTATTAATAGTGCCTAGTGAACCAGCCTCTGAAATGTCAATAAAAATAAAGTAAGGACCGGAGACAGTACAGCAAGTAGGGTTCTGGCCTTACATGCAGCCAACCAGGTTTGATCCCCATCACCAGAAGCCTCTTAGGAGTAATTGCTGAGTGCAAAGCCAGGAGTAAGCCCTGAGTAACACTGTGGCCCCAAAACAACAAAGAATTTTAAAACAGAAAAATGAAAGGAAAAAGAGTGAAAAGCATGGTTTTTCATGTAAGATATTCAAAATCTGTGAACTCAGGTTAAATGAATGTTGTACATTAAGACCAATGCAACAATGATTATTTTACTACATATGGAATACCGTAGCAAACTTTTAAAATGCAGCCAATAACCAAGATAATAAATTTCACAGCCTAATAACTCTGGCAGATAATACAATACCTTAAAGAATCTAAATGATAAACTGGAAAGAGAACCGGGATTAAGGGTGCTGCTTGCTCTGCATCCTCCCAGCCTCAGGTTCAATTCCAGGTACGCATATGCACATGATCTGCTGAGCACTGCCAGGGGTGATCCTGGAGCACCAAGAGTGTGGCTCAAAAAACAAACTTTCAGGTTACAAACTGGAAAGTGTGATTTGAACACGTTCTATTAAAAAAACAGGTTCATTGTCAATCTCACGAATCAGAGCAGGAGAGGGTAACAGAATACTGCCAGTCTTCTACTGTGCAGTGCTCACTAGTACAAGCACAGCTCGAAATGTAACTCTGCCTCTGTCCACTGAAGAGTGACAATACCTTAAAGATTGCAATTTTCACATAAACTAACCTTTCTCCTTGGATTTTCTATCTTGTTCTCTCTCCCGACTTTTGCTCCTGTGCTTATATGACTTTCGATCCCGGCTCTTTGATCTTCTTCGGTCCCGGCTACGAGATCTATGCTTTCTTTCAGATCTATCATGACTCCTGCTTCGTCGTCGATCTCTACTTCTTTAACAATTAAGAACAAAAGGACAGTAATTGAAGTTAAATTAAGAACAAATTTTGAAGAAAACTATATACTGTTGAAAAAATTAAAGAACTCTGGGCCGGAGAGACGGTACAGCAGGCAAGCACTTGCTGTGCATGCAGGCAAACCAGGTTTGATCCCTAGTAGACATGCTGTTTCCTTGAGTACAGAGCCAAGAGTAAGTCCTGAGTACAGCTGGTGTGCCTCCCCCTCCCCTCCAAAAAGAAGTTAATCCAATTTCTTGTTTCAAATTTTTTAAAGAATGGGTCCCATTTTAGTTCCTTCATTACACTTGATGTTGTTCAAAGCAAAGTGGATGATCTCACCAAGAATATCTCATAGCTATTTATTTATTTATTGGTGGGGGAGGGGGGTTCCACACCCAGCGATACTCAGGGGTTACTCCTGGCTTTACACTCAGGAGTTACTCCTGACAGCTGTGTGGCGGCACAAGTGTGGGATGCTGGATATCAAACCTGGGTGCGCATCACCCATGGCAAACACCCTACCCAGCGTCCAGCCCCAGAATAACTTTTAAAGTAGTTACTATGATGATGGACTCAAGGACTAATGCAGCCCTCGTAACACAGCAGCAGAGCCTTGCAAGGGCCAGGAAAATGAGCTATCACAGATGCTCATGATGCTTATGTACATTCACTATACCTGCTTCGCCTTCTCTCTCGGCTTCGTGATCTTTTGTGATCTCGAGATCGGCTACATCTCCTGTCAGAAGTTCGACTTGAATGCCGACTTCGTGACCGACTTCGCTTTCTTCTTTCTCTGTCTCGAGCCCTTTCTTTTTCTCTTTCTTCCTCTTCTCTTCGCCTTTTCCTTTCTCTTTCTTCCCTTTCTCTCTCCCGCTCTTTTTCTCTTTCTTCTCGTTCCTGTTTCTCCTTTTTCAAACGCTCATCACGATCTGGTTCTTCAGTTCTTTTTCTTAATTTCTCCTAAGGAAATCAAATTGGTTTTTATACAACTCTAACCACAGAGATAAGCGATGGCTGCAAGCTGTAAATAAATTCAGAATTTACTATTCCACAAGGGAAATGTGGAAATCTGAACACCAACTATGCACATAAGATGTCATTATCTGACTAAATCTTCAGAGGAATATTCTGGTAGAGGGAAGGAGAAATAGCACAGGTGCCCCATGCAGCAGTGCTTAGGGAACCATAAAGCAGTGCTGGTGACTAAACCCAGGACAACTGCATGCAAGGCAAGTGTCTTACCCGCTGAACTATCTCTCTGGCTGAGGAATATTCTTCCCTCAAATTCATAATGTGACGGCAACAAAGTACCTTAATAATCTGATAAATACTATCACTATCATCACTATCATCCCGTTGATCCTCGATTTGCTCGAGCAGGCCCAGTAACGTCTCAATTCATCCTAGCCCTGAGATTTTAGCAGCCTTTCTTTACTCGCCCTTCCCAATGGTGCTGCATTAGACAAATACCAAATTTTTAAAATTATCACTGCTTCAAATACCACATCAGGGGCTAGAGAGAGAGTACAGAGGGTAGGGCACTTGCATTCATGCAGTCAACCTGGGTTCAATCCCCAGCATCCCACATGGTATCCCAAGCACCACCAGGAGTGATTCCCGAGTGTAGAGCCAGGAAGCCACCAATATGTGTGTGCCCACCTCCCCGCCCCCCCTCCATAAAAATAAAAAACCTCAGTAAAATATCTATAATAGGCATGTATTATCTCCATGTGATCAACTGAGCTATATAAAAAGTTTCATTTCAACTATAGCTAAATTACATATTTAGGAAGTCTTAGTCACAACAATTAGATAAGAAAAAGAAATTAAACATTTCAAATTGGATGGGAAGTTTAAAAAAAAATCACTATTTGCAGATGAACCTACAGAGGGGGCCAGAGAAATAGTACAGCAGGTAGGGTGCATGGCTAACAAAGGTTTGATCCCTATCATCCCATATTGTCCCCAAGATCCACCAGGAGTAATACCCGATTGTAGAGTAACCCCTAAGCATCAATGGGTGTGGACCCCCCAACACACAAAAAATCCCAATGGCATTTTTCAAGAATACAAAACAAGTACTACTAAAATGTGTATACAATCTAATTCCCCAAATACCTAAAGTAATTCTGAGACAAAAAGGAGGCATTGTGTTCCTTGCCTTTTTGGTAGTCAAAACAGTGTGGTACTAAACTGGAGTAAAGCAGATTATCACACCAATGGCACAGAATCAAGAGTTTATAAATAAACTCTGTGGTACATGGATAGCTAGATGCAAAGAGAACCTCCTTAACAAACAGGATTGGACGTGACACGCAGGGCTTCACGGGATGGGGGCGGGGGGGTCTGGCCTCTCTCCCCACCCCAACGAAGCCCCAAGTTGCTGCCCACAAATAGCTCCTGGCTCCTGAACGGCCATGATCCCAGAGGCACACAAATCTTGGAATCCAGCGGCTTTTGGCAGAAATCCCTCCAGACTTATTACTAAAATATCAGAAATCCAAAATGCTCTTCATATCAGCAATAGATAACAAATTATCAAATGATGACTTTTTATGCAGGTCTGAATGTTAGGGAAAATTCCAAATAATAATGGTGGATCTTTTGTCAAAATACTAAATGTGATCAAAGCACAGAGAGAGTTAAGGTGGAAATCATCTGCCACATAGGTGGGGGGAATACTGGGGTTCTTGGTGGTGGAGGGTGTGTACTGGTGAGGGGATGGGTGTTTGATCATTGTATAACTAAGACTTAGACTATAAAGCTTTGTAAGTGTTCTCACAGTGATTCAATAAAAATAAATTAATTGGGGCTGGAGCAATAGCACAGAGGGTAGGGCGTTTGCCTTGGACGTGGCCAACCTAAGTTGATACCCAGCACCCCATATGGTCCTCTGAGCACCGCCAGGGGTAATTCCTGAGTGCAGAGCCAGGAGTGACGACCCCTGTGCATCGCCAGGTGTGACCCAAAAAGCCAAACAAACAAATAAAAATTAATTTAAAAAATCGTCTTGACGGGGCCAGAGCGATAGCACAGCGGGTAGGGCGTTTGCCTTGCACGCGGCTGACCCGGGTTCAAATCCCAGCATCCCATATGGTCCCCTGAGCACTGCCAGGGGTAATTCCTGAGTGCAGAGCCAGGAGTAACCCCTGTGCATCACCAGGTGTGACCCAAAAAGCAAAAAAAAGAAAAGAAATGACTTCAGAGTTATCTTCAATTATTCTACCTCAATGGCAAAGAATACAAAGCAAAAATAAATGGGACTATAGCAAAATAAGAAATTTCTGCACTGAGATAAAATGAAAGTTAAAGATACCCTACTGAATGGCAGAAAACCATATACCATATTTTTAACAAAGGGCTAATTATCTAAGACAAACAAGGCACTCACAAAAGAACACAACAAAACTCAATTCAAGGGCCAAAGCATGGGCTGAACCCAAGGCTTCCATTGCAGAATGCATAGATTCCATCCCTAGCAATACATGGTCCCCTCAGCACCAAGCTGAATAGCACGAGAACCCCACAATGAGTACAGCTGAGAATAGTCCGAGCGCCACAGAACAATCTAAGGAGATATGTGCACAACTATATTTACAGCAGTATCTAAAAGTGCCCCACATGTCCTACAACAGATAAATGGATATAGAAATTGTGGTGTGGGGGCCAGAGCAATAGTCCAGCGGGTAGGGAGTTTGCCTTGCATGCAGCCAACCTGGGTTCAACCCCCAGCATCCCATATGGTGCACCCAAGCACCACCAAGAGTAATTCCTGAGTGCAGAGCCAGGAGTAACCTCTGAGCATCGCTGGATACAACCCAAAAAGAGAAAGGAGGGAGAGAGGGAGGGTGGAGGGTGGGAGGAATTGTGGTGTGTGTACATGGTAGACTACTACTCAGTCATTAGACAATGCAATCTTGTCCTTTGTTACAAACTGAATGGAACTAGAACGAGTCATGTGCAATGGCCAAATCAGAGAAGGCCAGTGCCCGATGATCTCCCTTGTAACATGGTATGTGAGGAACAAGGCAGAAGATGGACTGCCTTCAATGAAAAAACAAACCCTTGATCTGAAACAACTGGTGAGATTAGGAGCCAGAGAAATAGTACAGCGGGTAGGAAGTTTGCTTTGTACACAGACAACCCGGGTTCAAACCCCAGCACCCCGTATGGATCCCAGAGCACAGAGCCAGGAGTAAGTTCTGAGCATTATCGGGTGTGGCCCAAAAACCAAACCAAGCAGGGATTGGGTGGGGACTAGAAGTGACCTAACACAGTGATAGGCATATTGGTAAGGCTACAGTAACTTGGACACCAAAAGTATAAAAATCAACACCATTGTAAAGCAAGTCATCTCAATAATAAGTTTTCAACACACAAAAAGAAAGTTTGACTTAAGAAAACAAACATGATTAGAAAGAACTTACTTTTAATTCTTCTACAGTAGCTTTAATTTTAGCATAGCCCATGTGCTGTTTTCCCATCAAATGGTCATCCACCCGGGACTGGGCATCTCCTACTATCAAAAAGGCTCCACACACTTCACATACTTCCATTTGCTTTTCTTGAGCAGCAAAACTTTCAATAGTCTGGAATGACAAATCAGTTACTATAAGGGTATCTTGGAAAAAGAGAACCAATTAATATCCCCAAAAGCTTATAGA
The DNA here is from genome assembly GCF_027595985.1 of Sorex araneus. Classification (NCBI taxonomy): domain Eukaryota; kingdom Metazoa; phylum Chordata; class Mammalia; order Eulipotyphla; family Soricidae; genus Sorex; species Sorex araneus. The sequence goes on from NC_073304.1 coordinate 213,151,463, forward strand.
ATAGATGTTTCCTGAAATTCCACTTGACCCTTTTCCTCAAACCCTTAATACTAAGCAACAATTTAGCCATTTTTTGGCTTTAATATCACATTGGCAACATTTAGGGTTACTACTAGTTTCAGGGATCAAATCTGGGGTTCATCTATGCAAAGCATGCATTCCAGCCCTTTGACCATTTCCCCAGGCCCTACTAGTCCTTTAAAAAGCAAAGCATCGCTGGATCGCTGGGGGCTGGAGCGATAGCACAGCGGGTAGGGCGTTTGCCTTGCACGCGGCCGACCCGGGTTCGATCCCCGGCATCCCATATGGTCCCCCAAGCACCGCCAGGAGTAGTTCCTGAGTGCAAAGCCAGGAGTATCCCCTGAGCATCGCTGGGTGTGACCCAAAAAAAAAAAAAAAAAAAAAAGAAAAAAAGAAAAAAAGAAATGACAATCCTCAGAATACAGTTTGCAAATTGTAGTGAGCCAAATTTCACAGATCATATGATCTAAAAAAAAAAAAAAAAAAAAAAGCAAAGCATCGCTGGGTTGGAGAGTACAGTGGGTAGGGGGCTTGCACGTGGCTGACCTGGCTTCAATCCCCAGTATCCCATACGATCCCCTGAGTAACCCCGAACATCACAGACTGTGCCACTACCCACCCCCACAAAAAGAAGCAAAACATGGCAACAGCAATCAATCTGCTAGTTCATTTGGGAAGTAATCCTATAGCATATTTCACAGCTATGACCAATGACCACATCACCTGGACAATAACCTAGGGTCAGAGAGAGCTCAACATGATCCGCAGATAGGAGGCTAAGGTCCAACCTCCTGCACTGCACAGTCCCCTAAGCATTGCCAAGTATGCACCGCCCCCTCAAGACTTAATCTACCTTTCAGAAAGCCACTTAGGTTCAACACTATAAACCACAGCTGCTACATTAAAAACGTGTTCAAATCATTAAGGAACTAATATCACTGAATATGTGAGAACCAATGACCAATAATTCTACTCTGTTAATATCCATCCAATAGACATGTATACTGTCTAAGCTATTTTAGAATAGAGTTTATTTAGCAGCTACCAGGACCATGTGGCCTATGAACTTAAAACATTTACTATGTGGTCATTTATAAGTAAGGCTGCACAGGAAAAAAGTTTCAAAATCTGGAGAACGCGCCCCGGTGGTCTAGTGGTAAGGATTTGGCGCTCTTAAAGTCTGGAGAAATAGTTCAAAGGGCCTGGGCACATGCTACGTGTGCTGGAGGGCAATACCCTGAGCATCACCATGTGTGCCTCCTCACCCCTCTCTACTGTAGTGTGTGGAGTATGGGGAACATGACTAAGCGGCAGATAACATGCATCCCCAGGTTTGATTCCCCAGAAGTGCAAATAGAAAAAGGGAAGTCCACTAACTCAATTTAGAACTGTACCATCTGAAACAGTCTCCAAAAATTTACTTATAGAAACAGATTCCAAACAATTCACAGTGAACAGCCTGGCTAAATTAAAACAAAAATGTTACTCACCGAGGTTGTCGATCTGAGCAATTCTCGCTCTTCTTTTAACTGTTCAACTAATTTCATCATTCCCTGGGCTTCTTCCACCTTCCCTTCAGATCCTAGTTCTTCAATCTAAGGGGATTAAGGGAAAAAAGCAGTTAAGACCACTTTCTAGGGACTGCAGAGATGGTCAGCAAGCAGGCTGCTTGCCTTGCATGTGCCCATCCCAGGTTTGCTCCCCAACACCCAATAAGGCCTGAGTTTGCCAAGAGCAATCCCAGAGCAGAGCCAGGAATAAATCCTGACATCACAGACTATAGCCCAAAAACAAACAGAAAACACAATTCCTTTCTCACAAAAATATATAAACATCCCCCTCCAATCTCATTAACATTTATTTTTCATTTCAATTAATTTAACTAATTTGACAGAAATTATTCTCCTGAGATCCATCACGATACCTATATGGCAAGAGTAAACAGGTAACTCTTTTAAACAACATTGTAAAAACAAGCTCTGCCCCGCCCCTCCAAAAAAAGCAGCATTTCTATAAAGCATTAGCTCCATCTATTGCTAAAATTAGAGAAACTAATCTGAGGCATGGTTTTGTATGAAAATGTATAATTATCTGTATCAAGCAGCCATTAAGAACTATTATTCTTAGTACATATGCGAGTCACACACTTCTCATACATAAAGATGTGGTAGCATCCTTACTATTTTTTTATCCCCCTTAGTCTTTCTTGCCTATATATTATTTCAGAGTAATAGTCTGGCACCAAAATTAGAGTAATACTGTAATTTCTTTGGAACATTTATGAATCCTATTTTAAAAACAGAGCAATGAAAATATATACCAAAACCAAATGTGATTTATTTTTAGAGAAAAATAACCGAAATGAGTTTTTCCCAATAAAGAAACCATACCCTTGTTATACGTTAAATGCCATATTCTGCAAATGCCATATTCTGCACAATGTGTGCTCTTAATAGGCACTCCATAATATGAATGATCCTTTGAGATTTAAATGATCAAAACCAACTGCCAATGCTGTAAATTCATAAATGTTCAAATACCTCAAAATAACAAGAATTTAATACTGAAGCCACTGACAATGCCTTTAGATCAACATAAATACAATTGTATAGCAAACTACTTGACATTACTTAACATCAATAAAGTTAGGATTCTGACTTGGAGTGAGATTAGTTTCTCCAATTTTAACAATAGATGAAACTAATGCTTTATAAAAATGCTGCTTTTATTTGGAAATACGGTTGCTGATGTTACATTGGTGAAGATACTTCCTACAAACACATGGGGACTCCAGAGAGTACAACAAATCACTTTATAGCAGCCAAGATAATCAACAAAGAATCCTAAATGATGGTGGGTAGCATTCATCTGTTTCAAAAAGCATTGTTGTGTGGGGCTGGAGTGATAGCACAGCGGGTAGGGCGTTTGCCTTGCATGCGGCTGACCCAGGTTCAAATGTTCAAATCCCTGCATCCCATATGGTCCCCTGACCACCGCCAGGGGTGATTCCTGAGTGCATGAGCCAGGAGTGACCCCTGTGCATTGCTAGGTGTGACCCAGAAAGCAAAAAAAAAAGCAAGCGTTGTTGTGTAATGTCCAAAGTATGTCGCACCACATGATGAATCAATTATGTCTGCCCAATCACCTTCAGCTTGAAGAGCAGTGCAACTTCTAGCTTCTCAGCCATATTAACAGTAATTAAGTCATATTAACAGTGATTAATATTAACACATTATTAATACTACATATTAATGTGTTATTAACGAATGATTCAGAATCTCATCTCACAATTCTGGACATGTTTAGATTGCATACTCTATTTTGGCACTTTCAAAATAGGTTTCTGCACTGTTAATTTCTCGTTCAACAGGTTTATTATTGCCCTGAAATTCATTCACATATTGTGCCACCACAAACTTTCCACTGATAAAGGTTCTGCTAGAACATCAGGTAAAGTTGTTTTATGAACCTGACTTTTCTTCTGAGGTCTGACAAAACCTGTTTCCAGGAAGCTAAAATCTCTGATCCTGAGGTACAAATGGTTCCATAGTTTCACATGCTAGACTGTTCAAGAGCCTTTTCTGGGGGAGTAGTGGCCACATGAGAATCCAGCACTCTGAAGATCTGGCAACTGAAAAGGTTTTCAGACTGACTCCCTCACCGCCCCCCTTTCTGGGTCATGCCCGGCAATGCACAGGGGTTAACTCCTGGCTTTGCACTCAGTAATTACTCCTGGCAGTGCTCAGGGAACCATATGGGATGCTGGGAATCGAACCTGGGTCAGCCTCATGCAAGGCAAACCCGCTATGCTATCACTCCAGCCCCTGAGACTGACACTTCTAACTCAAGAGCAAAATCCTGACACAGGAAACCATCTGGCTACAGAGCACACTGGCCATCTCTGGCAAAGACAGTGGATGCAATTAGCTTTCCTGGGGTAGATATTCCAGTGACCACGGCCACCTCTTACACTCGAACAGCCAGACTTTTTCTATCACCAAAAATCTCATTAGCATTTAGTAGTTGTATCTGGGTCTTAATTGAAGCTTCTCTGGGCTTAATTTACCCCTATCATTTTTTCACAACTTTAATGAGATATACCTGACATGTAATAAACTGAAAACACTGATTAATTTTTGGACCATACCCAATGACACTCAGGACTACTCCTGGCTCTGTACTCAGGATATCGTGTGGTACCAGATCAAACCCAAGTTTCACATGAGCTTTATCCTTTACATGTTATCTCTGAACCCTAAGCTACAAACCTGCACATGCACATACATGCACACACATATACACACTTTTCCCCACAAATATACTTTATTTATCCTGGGGCTGATGAGATAGTACAGCCAGCAGGGTATATGTGACCCACTGAGGTTTGATCTGTAGCACCCCATATGGTCTCAAACCCCTATTAGGAGTGACCCCTAATAATAATTTTCCCCTACAGATACTATGATCTTCCCCTCCTCCTTTTTTTGATAGTTAAAATAGTATTGATGTTTATACTGATGTAAAAAGTTAGGGGCCAGAGCAATCGAGTACAGAAGCTAGGGAGCTTGACTTGCTTGCAGCTGACCTAGGTTCGATCCCCGGCACCCCATAAGGTCGCCAGAGCAGTGCCAAGAGTGATTCCCGAGTACAGATCCAGATCTAACCCCTGAATATCACCAAAACAAAAACAGTTACTGCATGAAAACCACCACCACCAAACTCCAAGTCACCACTAGTTTGCATTTTTATTTACCCTAGTCCTCCCCCTCACTGCGTGATGATCTAAATTTTGTAATCCAAGCAAGGCCAGCAGTTTACAGTTTCAAAGACAGTACTGAACAATACAAACACTGTACTGATAGCATTGTTCAACACTATCCTTACAACTTAATTTTTTGTTTTGAGTTTTTGGGCAATACTCAAAAGTGCTAAGGGATCACTCTTGGCAGGGCTTAGGACCCATCTGCAGTGTCGGGGATTGAACTGGGATTGGGTGCACACAAAACAAGTGCTTAAATCCCTGTACTAGCTCTCCAGTCAGAATCTGCAGTATCTTTCAGATTCAGAATTTGACATCCATGAAACCAGTGTCATCTAGAAGCTGAACACATCCATACCCCCCAAAAGAGCTTCATGCCTTTTACTAACTCCTCCTCAAGCAATTATCTCCATTTTGTCACTAAGGTTACTGCACTTTGTAGACTTTCCTATAAATGGAACTATATATTTTCCATCTCTATTTCTGGCTGGCTTCTTTCCCCAGTCCAACGATTTCAAGATCAATTTATATATTGCTACATGTAGTTAATGCCTTATTCTAAAAAACTATTCTACACTCATGTTACCACTTGCACATCTAATCCAGTCTATGTACAACTGAGTTGTTTCTGTCTAAAGGGGTTGTGTCTATCAGGACTAAAGTCGCTATGAACACTGGTGAACAATTCTGTGTTTTTGTTTATCTTGGTAAATAAGTAGGAGTGGGATGATCTTTTTTTTTGTGGGGGGAGGGGGGTCCTGGGGATAGACCCTAAGGCTTTATACATTTGAGTGAGAAATGTGTGCTGCAATTGAGCAATGGGAAATAAATGATCTAGCATCTGCCCCTGGAGGGCAGGCTTGAATGGTGGTGGGAAAATCCAAGCTAAACATAATGCCCAAAAGTAGAGAGAGAGTATCGGAGAAATTGTCTGCCAGAGGCAGGGTGAGGATAGGGGGTTGGGGGGGAGATAATGGAGACATTGATGGTAGAACCGCACTGGTGGAGGGATGGGTGTTCGATCACTGTATGGCTGAATCTCAACCATGAAAGCTTTGTAACTATCTCACGACAGTTCAATAAAGGAGGGAGGGAGGGAGTGCTGCCCTGTCCCCAACCCCTGTACTATAAACAAACACTCAGCTCTTTCCCAGAGTGATCACACCCTTTTCCATCCAAGTGGCAGTGTTTAATGACTACTTTCCCCATCTTCACCATCCTCAGGTATGGAGGCTACAGAGTCAGCTCAATAGGTTGAATACATGCATTATGTGCTAGAGACCCATGTTCAATACCCAGCATGTAGTTACACACACACACACATACCCTTCTGTAGCTATAAAATATTCTCTAATGACATGTTAGTAACCCGGACTTCTTTACGCACCTATCCCAGGTATTTTCTGACATTAATATAGTAATTCTCACCTGCTGTAGGAGTACATCAATTTTGTCTGTGAGAACTTGAATTTTTTCTTCATTTTTGCCTGTTGGGCCAGCTGCCTGTTAAATATAATAAAATATGACAAAAAGTTATATACACACACACACAAACACATGTATATATATATATACTTTTAAAGTCAAGCTACACCCAACATCAATTTAACTAAAATAAAACATAACAATTAGTGATTAAAACATCTTCATTTTTGGGGCTAGAGCGATAGCACAGCGGGTAGGGCGTTTGCCTTGCACGTGGCCAACCCAGGTTCGATTCCCAGCATCCCATATGGTCCCCTGAGCACCGCCAGGAGTGATTCCTGAGTGCATGAGCCAGGAGTAACTCCTGTGCATCGCCAGGTGTGACCCCCAAAAAAAGAAAAAGAAATATTAATGTTATATTTACCAAAGACTGAAAAAGATTCCCTACATCCCTATAAACACAAATGAAGAACATGGACATAAACCCACTATCAGGTAGGTTTCTGGGTTCCAGAGAACAAAATCATTTTACAAATATGAATTTGTATTCATATTTCATACGTCAAAATTCAGATTTCATACTCACTCCAGAAGACTGCTGGTTTTGAGATAATGCCAAACGAGCATGGCCTCGTCTAATTCTACGTTCTACTTCTGCAAGTAAGCTCTGCAAGTATCGCAGAAAATCTCTCTCATATCCAACTTTCATGAAGCGAGAACTCTTCTCATACCTAATACACAAGAATATGAACAAGCATTACTTCCTTTAAAAAATTTTTTTCCTTTTAAAATATGTTTATCCATAACAACTCACACATTCCTAAGGGGTCAGAGAGGGGGAGGGAAGAGCTCAGAGAGAGAGAGAGATACAGCACATTATTAGGAGCATGAATTTTATACTCGGCATAAACTCCCGGTGGATGGAACAATAGTACAGTGTAATCCACCAGGAGTAAGGCCTAAGCACCACCTGGTACGGTCTAAAACCAAAACCCAGGGGCTTAAACACCAGCTTTACACTGTGTCTGTGACAATGAACACAGGATGCCCATCTATAGCATCAGAACCATTAAAACGCCAATCACGGGAGGCCAGAGAGATACTGGCTAGGGACCTGTCTTTTCACGAAGCCAACCAGGGTCTGATCCCTGACACTGAGCTCACCACAAGTGACCCCTGAGAGAAGAGCCAGGAGCAAGCTCTCGACACCCCTGGGTGTGGTCCCCAAACAAAAAATAGCAAACATGGTACTGACATACAGCACAAGTGGTGGAGAACATGGCTAGTATGTTCAAAGTCCTAGTTCAATTCCCTGTACTACAGGGCCAGAACTAGGTATGGCCTCTATTTAGAAGAACAAAAAAGGGAGAAAGGGCTGGAATAATAGTAGAGCAAGTATGGTGCTTGCCTTGCATGTGCCAGAACCACATTAGATCCTCTATACCCACCAGGAGTAATATCTGAGCACAGAGGCAGGGAGCAAACCCTGAGCACTGCCAGCTGTGGCCAAACAAAACAAATATCAATATAAAAAAAAAGTTTAAATTTTATGCCTGGCATATGTATGCACTCATATGGTGACAAACAGCATCATTACTGGAGGTAACTTTCTACCACCCAACTACTAAGGGAACTTATAGTAGACATTTAAATTACATTAACTACAATTATTTCTTCAACCTTGTTCCCTTAAAACCTAATGACTAATGAGAGAAAATGGCCCACAAAAGGGCAACTTACTGTTTTCGTAAATTTTCATCATGAATTTTTTCACATGGACCTGAAAAAAATTTAAGTGAAAAATATGAACATAAAGATTGGTGCTGTTAACCTTTTATCTTGCCAAAACAAACTCCTTTAGAAAAAAAAGGGGAGAAGAACCATTTTGCCACTGAGTAGTCTATAGACACCTATATTGATCCCACTGAACCATAAAGCAAAATGCTCAACCAAACAAGTGTATAAAAATGTTGTGTTCTGAATCAGTATGATAAAATCATCTGATAGAAAAAAAGTGAGGAAAAAAAAGTTGCGGGAACAAAGGAAAACTGATCCTCATTACCACTCAAAGAAAAAACAAACAAACAAAAAAAAAAACACCACTGCAAATGGTCTGAACCACCAGGGATGAATGTCTTTCACATTCCTGTTTATGAAGCCAAACAAGTGTTAACACACTAGTCTATTCCAACCCATCTCTGAAAGACAATGTTGTATCTCTCGAGTTGACCTTTGGTATTTCTAAATTCTGCACTTAATTTCCTTTTCCTTGATCTGAGGCATCAAAATTTAGGTTAAATAAATTGTTTATATTTTGATAATGCAAGTACTTATTAACTACTGAACCAAACAAAAGGTGCACTTAGCAACACTTCTGAACACACTTCTGTTGGAGTATTTTCACTTGTTTAATAGTCTATGAACCAATTTCTTCATAAACACTAACTGGACTAGGGAAACTATCGATACTAATTTTTCTCAAGATTCAGCTTCATTTCTTGTAGCAGCCTCCTGTTGTGTCCGCTTCAATCTAAGCTGCCTGTTTTATAAGCTAACTAGATAAAGTTGTCATCCTGAGAAATTCCTTCTCTGGTCTGATTGGGTGTTGTTTACTGGATTCTTTTGTTTCTTCATTCTTGGTTTATGCCCAGGTGTTGGAGTTTCCAGAGAAAGGTTCAAGAGAGGAAATGTGCCGAAAACTTGCATGTCTGAAAAAAGTCTTTTTTCAAACCCTCATAACTTTGATATTTGGTTAGTCTAGATTAAGGCATTTTTGTTCAGTATTGTGAAGGTGTTTCTCCAGTGTCTTCAAGCATGCAGTCCTGTCCCCTACCAGTACGGGAACACTGAGATTCCTGATGCTATGTGCCCACCCCAATACCCAGTGTACTATGAAATCTTACAGAGGTATCAGCTGGCATAGATCTTTCACAAAATGACCCACTGACTCTAGAAACCATTTCAAGTACACCATAACTTGTTTTTATCAATTTACTGCTTTCTCTACCTCAAACTTTTAACCAACTACTGACCGACATAAAACTTCTTCAAAATTTTACTTTTTTGGGGGAAGGGGGAGGGTATTAGAGAGACAGCTCCAAGGACTGGAGCACAAGCTTTGTACAGTAAGGTCCCAAATTAAGTCCATGATATCAGTGGGCCCCTGTGTACCACTAGGAAGGTCCTCGTGGTCTCTAGAACTATCAGACCAAGTACTGATACCACTGGCCCACCCCCAAACAGCACTGCCCAAAATTATCAGCCCAACAAATTCCTTTCATTTTCTTTTGACAGTTTTTTTTTTTTTTTTTTTTGCTTTTTGGGTCACACCTGGTGATGCACAGGGGTTACTCCTGGCTCTGCACTCAGGAACCATTCCTGGAGGTGCTCAGGGGACCACATGGGATGCTGGGATTTGAACCTGGGTTGGCCTCGTGCAAGGCAAACGCCCTACCCGCTGTGCTATCACTCTAGCCCTTCTTTTTATTTTTTAAAAGTTCTCCTATTTTTCTATAGTATCCTACTGCTGCTATCTTATTTCCCTGAATTTATTTCTCTAAAATTTTTGCTTTTGCTTTTCCCATAGTGGGAAGGCAGGGTGGAGGGGAGGAGGGAGGAACAGGGACCACACCTGGCAGTCCTCAGGGATTACTAAACCTGGGTCTGAGCTCAGGGATCCCCCTTGGTAGGGACTGAGGGAGCATACGGGGTGCAGGGGGTCAAACCCAATCAGCCATACAATGCCAGGGCCCTATCTGCTGCACTATCTCTCTGCACTCCCTCCTTCATTCCTAATTCCACTAAATTTTCTTTCCCCACCCCCTCTTGGTTTAGGTCAATCTTTCATGCCAAGTTTCCTTCAAATGCCTAGCTGGCAAAACATTTCTAACTGTGACTAGAAATGCACTGGAAGGGTTTATTAACTAACGGGGTTTACCAGAGGAAAATCAGTAATTCTTTTAGGAGATTCCCCAAGGATCAGTACCTGTAGATCACTTCTCTGGAACTGCTCACTTTTTCTAAAGAATCCTCTTCTCTTCTGCCTGGGGAAAAACATCTGGCTGTATCCTTCTAGGAACAGGGCAGAGGAAGGGAATGGGAAAACCCCACTATATTAAGAATACAGACTTGTTTCAACTCTTTTACAGTCTCATTTCTACTCATTACTGCCCTGTGCTGTGTCTGGAATCCCAAAAACTATATTTGCCCAGCCTAATAGCTCTTACATTTAATGAAGTTTATCATTTATGATTCTAGAATGACAGTAATCATTCTTGGAAAAAGAAAGAGTTCCACAAAAATTTATTTTCTGCATGTTGTGGTTCCTCCAGGAAATATTCTGGTCTCATTACAGGTATGAGAGAGGCAGAAATCAGATACACAGGCCCAGACTACTGCTTCTCAAAGGGAACAATTTTCCCCCAAAGGAACATCTGATAATTCCTAGAGAAACTTAATCGATTATCTCTGGGTTGGGGTAGGAGAGTAGAATATACAACTGGCATCAAGTGGGTAGAGGTCATGGATGCTAAATATCCTATTACACACAAGATACTCCTCCCCCCAAAATACAAAATTATTCACTCAAAATGTTATTAACACCAGACTGAGAAGCCCCAAACTAAACACAGGTCTCATTTTCTCATTTCCGTGACTCAACTCTGCCTCCTATGGTGCCTGATGCCTCCAAGCCTGCACTTCTCCAGGTTCTGCTGTCTACTACCTCCTTTTGCAGCTTTTAGGTTACAAATCCCTCTGCTCTGTTGAATTTGCCGCTGCTCTTCCATCCACTTGTCATCTTCTAAAATTCTGTTGAAATTTCTAACGTAATCTCCTCTTCCAACTTACTTTTCTTACTTTTCTTGTTTTTAACGTTCATTTTAGTGAGGAAAATGTGGAAGGGAGTGGAAGGAGATGTATGTTTATTCAAACCATCATGTTTAACTAGACTACCAGTTAATACATTCAAAACTCAAAAATAAGAAATAACCTATAATAAAACATTTAAGAAAAAGTTTTTCAGAATTATGAAAGTTTTTAAGTCATGAATTTGACTTTATAAATCACACAGAAAACTCACTTACCAAGATCAGACCGCGTATTTGTGAACAATTCAGCAGGGCAAAACCCACAGAGGTAATATTTACAAACCTAGTAAAGAAAAACAAACATGCTTGTAAAGATCATTCAGTTTTAAAATTGTATGAAGGGGAGGTCAAATAACTATTTTCGACTTTCGGAGGGGAGGGAGATCACACCTGGTGGTACTCAGGGCTTATTCCTGGCTCTAAACTCAGAGGACCTACTACTGGGTCTGCCTAGCGCCAAGCACCCCTTTATTCACTGGACTATCTCTCTGGCACCCTAATTTTGTGATCTTTGTCTTTAACCAAGTAAATAGAAGAATCTCATTTGTTAAACCCTATCAATTTAGTAAGGACTTTTAAAATCCTGGATTAGTAACAGACTACTTTCTTTCTGTTTTGGGGCCACACGCTCAGGGCTTAATTCCTGGATCTATGCTTAGGATCACTCCAGGTAAGGCTCAGCAGTATGGGGGTGTGAGAGGGCCCCGTGCAAGGGAAGCACCCTACATGCTGTACTACTGCACATCCCCAGGACTACTTGTCTTTGTTCCAGGGCGACACCAAGTGATGCTCAGGGGTTACTCATAGCTCTGCACTCGGGAATTACTTCTGGCAGTACTCAGGGGACTACATGGAGTGTCAGGGATGGAACATGGGTCAGTCACATGCAGACAAACATCCTACCCACCATACTATCCCTTCAGCACCACCCCTATTTTTAATCATTACCACCCACTCTATCCTGAAGCTAACATATGAAATAAACTCAGAATGGACATGCTTTATTTTTACTTTAACAACAAACACAGTATAGCATATTGTTGTCACTGTTCTATCTTTATTAAAAACCAAAACCAAATCATAGGTTAATAGTTGGCAATCAGGGGCTGGAGCGATAGCATAGCAGGTAGGGCGTTTGCCTTGCACGCGGCCAACCCGGGTTCGAATCCCAGCATCCCATATGGTCCCCTGAGCACCACAAGGAGTAATTCCTGAGTGCAAAGCCAGGAGTAACCCCTGTGCATCGCCAGGTGTGATCCAAAAAAAGCAAAAAAACAAAAAAGTTGGGAATCAGGTTAGAGAAATAATACAGCAGGTAGAGCCAATCATTACAGATTAAGGTGTTTTCCCTTCTTGTGGCTGTTCAGATCCCTGGCACCGCATATGCATTGCCTATAGTTCCCTGGACACTACCAGGAGTAAATCCTGGGCAGAGAGCCAAGTTAGGAGTGGTGACTGTGCAACCAGGTGTGTCCTAAGTCCCACCCCCAGGGGAAAACAAAAGCAAAAATCCAGAGGTTATGGGGGCAACTTAATGCATCCACCAAAATACAGTGTCTCTTTAATTTGGCCTGCATCTTCCTAAAAACTAATTCTACAAAGTGACCCAGTATACGAAACAGAATGTTTACTACAGCATTGTTGCTAATGGCAAAAAAAAAAAAAAAATTTAAAATTAAAGCTAAATGCATAAATGTACCAGGAAACAATAAAAGTAGGTTTATATATTGAACAATGAAGACTTTACATTAGTTAAGTTAAAATATATATTGGTATGTCTATCAATTTTTACTATGTGCACATTAAGTTTAATGTTTTTAGAACTGATCTGGAAACATATATACCGACTTTTCAATTCTGAGTGATGTGTTACACCAGGCTGTGCTACAAGGCTACTCCAACTATGTGCTCAGAGGTGTTTGGCCCCAATCTGTAGTGCTTAGGGTACCAAACTAGGGTCAGCTGCTTGTAAGATAAATGCTTCCCTCTACTATTTCTCTGGCCTTTGGTTTATTACTGTAAAAAATAATTTATATATGTAATGCTCAGAGGACAACATGTGTTGCTGGATATCAAACCAGAGTTGGCCACATGCAAGGCAAATGCCTAACCCCCTGAATTATCTCTCTCTCCTACCCTGAACTTTTATTTAGGTGGGGGACACAGCTAGCAATGCTCAGGACTTAGTCCTGCAGGAGCAAGGGAACATATGCGGTGCTGGGGACTGAACCTGGGTCAACTGTGTGCAAGGAAAGCACTCTACCTGCTGTACTCTCTAGCCCCTAAACGTTTTTTAAGGGGAATACACTGGGGAGTTCAGGGGACCGGTCATGTGGTGCTGGGGATGGAAGCCAGAGTTCCTGCACATGAAGCATGTTTTCCAGTCCTTTGAACTATCTCCCAAGCACAAAGCTTGTTCATATTTGCCCCAGATCTGTCAGGAAGGTACTCTGCCACGAAGCCAAGATCCCAGACTTCTAAAAAGTAACTTTCGTGGCAGTGCCAGAGAGATAATACAGCAGATGAGGCACCTGCCTTGCATATAAGTCTATTCAGATTTGCTCCGTGGGACCCCTATGGGCTCCTATGGTTCCCTGAGCACCACAGGAATAAGCTAGCCAATTTCTCTCAGTGCTATTTGCATTGTCTTTGTTCAGCTTTCAACGAATCAGTTGTCTGACTAGCTGTTTCTTATCCTAATTGTCAGCTCTATTTATTTACAAATTATAAAGCCTTCACATCATTAAACCACATATAAACTTCTTTATAAACACTATAAACACAGGTGACCAGCTAAAATATTGTGTGCAAATCTGAAGGATCTTTTGGTAACCTAACAACCTTGGAGAGATATTTATTTTCACAGATAACAAGTTCCATTTTATATGTTATAAAGGTAACATTTAGGGCCAGAAGGACAATACAAGCATTAAGGTAGCTTCCTTCTATGTGGCTGACCCTAGTTTGATCCCCAACACCACACGGTTCTGACCACAGAAATAAAATAAGTCCCTGAACATTGCAAAGTATATGACTAGTTCCTCCCCCACCTACTCCCCCCAAGATAACATTTATTAAATCCTACTTCTTGGACTGGAATGATAGCACAGCGGGTAGGGCATTTGCCTTGCACATGGCCAACCCAGGTCCCTCTCGGAGAGCCCGGCAAGCTACCAAGAGGATCCCACCCGCATGGCAGAGCCTGGCAAGCTACCCGTGGCGTATCCGATATGCCAAAAACAGTAACAAGTCTCACAATGGAGATGTTACTGGTGCCCGCTTGAGCAAATCGATGAGCTACGGGATGTCAGGAACTGTAGCCTCTGGCAAGCGCAAGAGAACTGCAGCAACCCCCAGCAAACCCCTAACTTTTATGCCTCAACTAGGTGCGAACCACTCCAGCAAGCACCAAAACAGTATGCAACCTCACCCCCATCACTGTAACACCAGCAATGAGGGGTGTGGGGAGAGACAAAATATATAAAACTAAGGGTATGAAAGTACCAGTAGATCAAGAGCTTTCCTTTGCATGTGGCTGACCCAGACTCAATTCCTGGCATTATGTATGGTCCAAGCTCCACTAGCAGCTCAGAACCAGGAGCAAGCCTTGAGCACCTCCCAAAAAACAAATATAAATACACACACATACATATTTTTTTAATGGAGGGACACCCCCCACACACACACAAATATTAATGCACAGAGGCCCTGTGTTTGGTCCCTGGCACTGGTCCCCCATCCACATTAACAGGAAAAGCAGAATCTGTAACCAAAACCTGACATCTTCACGTTTTACCTGTACAAGACCACACTTCATAGTTACTCTTTTCCACATGTTTTTGGCTTTTGGGTCACACATCTGGTGCACAGGGACTGTGCCTGGGATCAGCCATGTGTAAGGCAAATGTCCTACCCACTGTAACATCTATCTCTCTACCCTCCATGCCTTTTATTACACAGTCCTTGCAGCCAGATGCATCCTTCTCACTGCCTGCAAACTAAACTTTTGCTAAACGTTAATCAATTTTCCACAGCAGTCAGATAATAAATATCTTCCAGTCTTCAAATGTTTCCCAATGTAACTTGTTTCCAACTTTTCGTAAGGCCTACTAAAAGCATTTAAAAATAAATTCCTAGGTCAGAAAGACAGCTCAAATGGATGAGCAGCATATCCTTAGAGTGCCAGGCCCCGGCACTGAGGGAGCTCCCACTCCCTCCCACTCCCATCCCAAGAGTGCCCTTTTATTTTTAAAAAGGGTCAGGGAAGGGGCCAGAGCATAGCACAGCAGGTAGGCCATCTGCTTTGCACTCGGCAGAGCCGGGTTCGATCCCCGGCATACCATATGGTTCCCCCAGCACTGCCAGGAGTAATTCCTGAGTGCAGAGCCAGGAGTAAGCCCTGAACATTGCTGGGTGTGACCCCCCAACACACACACACACACACACACACACACACACACACACACACACACACACACACACACACACACACACACACACACACACACACACACACACACACACACACACACACACACACACCCTGGACACAGCAGCCAACCCAAGTATAATCCCTGACACCACATATGATCATTGTTGTCCTCCCTCCCCACACCCCAAGCAATTTCAGGAGTGATTCCCTGATCATAACCAAAAGCAAGCCATGAGAACAGCAGCAAATGGCCCCCCCAAAAAAAATACAGACTAGTTCACCCATGATCCTTCTCCCCCAATAGAAATAGGCTATGGTTTCACCAGTCCCTCCAACTGTCCTTCACTCCAGTACCTGAGCTGGTCATGATGGGTTTTAAGAGGCCTCTCCCAAGCACCTCGATCTGGGTTAGGTAAATGTCCTCCTTTTTACCCTCTTGGTAATAGAGCTAATCTGCAACGTGGGTACTTTTGCCAGCCCTAAGTGCTTTTATAGACCCACTACTTTACCCCACTGTTTAAAGGGAAAAAAAAAAAAGCACATTTTGCATTTCTTCCTTGTCTGATACCAGACTGATGGTTCTCCTCTTAGCAAAATGTCGTAAGTATACATTATTCACTGTGTATGTACACACTGACCATTAAGACCAATACCGTTTTTTCCCTGAATACAGAACCCCACCTTATTTGTAAGAAATGGCGAGAAAAGTAAATGTGTTTCATGAATCAACAAAGCACAATAGTACTAACTTAAGGTACTTTCTTCCCTTGTGAGAAGTCTAAAATAACAAGCATTTTTACCTAAAAGTAACAATAATTAAAAAAAAACAACTTTTAGTATTTTCAGTGAGAATAGTACTAACAACCTGAAGGTCTTAGTAAAAATAAACCCAGCTTCCCTCACAAATCACTGAAAAGAAAGCACGCCTGGGGGCCACAGGACAGTACAGGAGAAGGGCATTTGCCTTGCATGTGGCAGACTCTCTGGCACCCCACATGCCCTCCCCCCTCCTCCCCACCTGGAACCCACGAGGAGTGAGTAATCACAGAGCACAGCCAGGAGTAAGACCTGAGCACTGGGACTGGGTGTGACCCAAAACCAAAACTTTTTTAAGATATTACAATCAAGAGCAATACTACAAGCAGTTAGGGCACTTGCTATGGTGTCTGCCTTGCACGTGGCCAACCCGGGTCCAATCCCTGGCACAAATGGTCCTCCAGCACCATCAAGAGTGATTAATCCAGGGCTGGAGCAATAGCACAGCAGGTAGGGCATTTGCCTTGCACGTGGCCAACCCGGGTTCAATTCCCAGCATCCCATATGGTCCCCTGAGCACCACCAGGAGTAATCCCTGAGTGCAGAGCCAGGAGTAATCCCTGAGCACAGAGCCAGGACTAAGTCCTGAGAACTGCTGGATGTGGCCCAAAATCGAACAGTAAAAAGGAAAGAGTTAGGGGCCAGAGCAATAGTACGATGAGCAGGGAAAATAACATTAAAAAAAAAAAACTTTTAGTATTTTCAGTGGTAACAGTACTAACAACCTGAAGATCTTAGTAAAAATAAAATGCATGTGGCAGTTTGGTCCCCTAGACTGCCTGCCAGAAGTGATCACTGAGTGTAGAGCCAAGGAGTAAGCCCTGAGAATCACTTGGGCAAGAATTATTTTGCAAATCCTCACAATGTTAACTATTCAGGTGAAAAGTAGACGCTACTAATACCATCTCTGCCACTGAAATCTCATGCTCATACTAAAAAATTCAGACAAGAGTTTAAGATTATGTTTTCTTGGGGCTGGAGCAATAGTGCAGCACGTACGGTGCTTGCCTTGCACACGTCTATCCTTCAGCATCCCACACGGTCCCCTGAGCACCACAAGGAGTGACAGAAAGTTTTGTCCCTTGTTGTAACTATTTAGGATTAACAAAACAAAGCAAATGAACTGCTTACTATTAAAATACCAAGAATCTCAAGAACTGTAAAATACTAAGGGGAGGCCTATGGATTCTTGGAACAATATTTCAATGAACTTTTTCTTCTCAGGTCCAGACCTAGCAGTCTACAAAGAACAACTGCCTCGAAGTACTACCCAAGTAAAAGCAATTTTTTTTTTTTTTTGCTTTTTGGGTCACACCTGGCTCTGCACAGGGGTTGCTCCTGGCTCTGCACTCAGTAATTACCCCTGGCGGTGCTCAGGGGACCATATGGGATGCTGGGAATCGAACCCAGGTCGGCCGCGTGCAAGGCAAACGCTCTACCCGCTGTGCTATTGCTCCAGCCCCTAAAAGCACTTTTATGATTTTACCTTGATAGCAGTTGTGGATGCATCTTTACAGGTTTATCGTGAGCAAGACAACACGTCCTCACTTAAAACCAACTTTCCCATGTATTACTAGTTCTCAATTAAAAACTCAGAACTAATCAGGTAGGTTGGGAAGCAACAAGATTAGCAACTTAAATGTTGAAAAGATCCTTTAAAAACTATTTCTCGGCTGGGGAATAGCTCAGAGATTGATGGGCATGCTTTGCAGAAGGCCCAGTTTCATCTAAGACACTGCATGGTCCCCCACAGAGTTCTCCTAGAGCACCACCGAGTGCCCCCTAAAGCAATCTGAGGCCAACCCTCATCCCCAAGAACTACAGAATTGGAATTCACATGGCAATTAAGAAATCTGCATTTTGAAGCAAATTCCACAGGTCAGTCAACAGATAACAATGACATCTAGAAACTACTTTTCATCTAGAAACTACTTTTAACTCATGTTGTTTCTATTTCATTTAAGAAAGAATTCAACCAAAGGGAAGAGCTTTTTCAACCTAGCAAAGGGTGGCAAAAAAATTTTTTGCAAGGATTGGCAAGACAGTACAATACATTACCTAGCACAGAGCTGACCCACTAGGTTGGACCTCCAGCATCCCAGATGGCCTCCCAAGTACTAACATGAACAATTCCCAAGAAGAGAGCCAGAAGTAACCTCTGAGCATTGCTGAGTATGCCCCCTAACGTCCCCAAAAGAATATCTTGTAGACTGAAGAGGAATGCAGAGCCAGTGAGTCAATAGTAGACCGGTTAGGGCGAAAGCTAGGCATTCGACCTGGGTTTGATTCCAGACCCCAGGTTCCCCAAGCCTCACCAGATACGGCTCTGGAGGACCCAGCATCCTTGGGGTGGCCCTGGTATCCCCAATATTGCATCCTCAGGCTCATGCACTGAACCAACAGATTGCTTGGTCAAGAAGCACTGGTGGGTCCTTCGGGATTCCTAGACATCACTTGGGAGTTCCCCGACCAAATGAATAAAAATGCAAAAATATTTTTGATTTATCAAGTTGGGGAGATGGTGAGACCCTTATAATATGTGCTGGGCTCACCCATTCCTCCGGAATCTTAGCAACAACAGCCAAGAGCTTAAGAACCTGAAGACAAGCTTTCTTACACTAAATCAAACTGTCTTAGAAGATGCCTAGTGCTTTATGAACAAATCTAAAATGCCAGTTTATAGAGTTTATAGATTTTATTTTAAAATGCAGACTTTTCTGAATCAATCTACAATGAAAAAGGAATCAGTCATTAAAGGCACAAAATGTTCTGTATTATACTGTATCACTGTCATCCCGTTGTTGATCCATTTACTCGAACAGGCATCTGTAACGTCTCCATTCGTCCCAGCCCTGAGATTTTAGCAGCTTCTCCTTACTCGTTTTTCCCAACGACTGGAGACTCTTGACAGGGTCAGGGGAATGAGACCTGTTACTGTTACTGTTTTTGGCATATCAAATATGTCACGGGGAAGATTGCCAGGCTCTGCCCTGTGGATGGGATATTCTTGGTAGCTTGCCGGGCTCTCCGAGGCACATATTTCCCTCTGTTCTGTACTTAAGCACTGGAAATTTAAATCAGTAAAAAGCACTAACCAGAAAGGAGAGTAGATTTATTAACGACTGAGACAACATAAAACCCAACTTGCTTTTTCTGAGAGCTTCGCCCTCGAGTATAATCACTGTCATCCCGTTGCCCATCGATTTGTTCGAGCGGGCACCAGTAACGTCTCTCATTGAGAGATTTACTGTTACTGTTTTTGGCATATCCAATACGCACGGGTAGCTTGCCAGGCTCTGCCGTGCGGGCCCGAGCCTCTCGGTAGCTTGCCGGGCTCTCCGAGAGGGGCAGAGGAATCGAACTCGGGTCGGCCACGTGAAAAGCGAACGCCCAACCGCTGTGCTGTCGCTCCAGCCCTCGGGTATAATACAATGCTGAAGCAAAAGCAAAACATCAGGGAAACAAGATCTCTTCACACATGTTCAAAACCAAGCAGTCACTAACAAAGGTTTGTCCATGCTTAAGAGCAGGCCCTCAAAAGCAACGTTCTGATTCCAATAGTGTCCTATTTGCACATCCCTTCAAGTTAGAGTTCCTTTCCCAAAGTTTAGATGGGACGACTGCTAAGACTGCACTGTGATAAACGCCTAGGACGGACAGAGGGCCGAAGCAGCAGTCTCTTACTTTGACAAGTGTGGGGGGGGGGGGAAGAGTCCACCTCTCCCCACCCCACCCCCGGAAAAAATGAGAGGGGGTTTGGGCTACACCCGGTGGTGCTCAGGGCTTGCTCCTGGTCCTGCACTCAGGGATCACTCCGAGTAAGTCGGGAGACCAAACTGGGGTGCCTGGGATCCATGGAGAACAACGCAAGCGCCCCTGGACACTGTCCTATCTCTCCACCACCCTCCAAAATATTTTAAATTAAATTCCCCTCTCCTGAACCCAAAGACTCATGTGCGAACTTAACTCCCACTTCACACCAGGAATCCTACCCCAGACTACGAAAACTAAGCAGCATCCAAAGCTGCTCTGTTGGAGTGTTTTTTTTTTCCAGGTAGCATCAAATGCTTTTTTTCCCCCCTGTACTGCAAAAAAAAAAAAAGAAAAAAAAACAACTCTAACCATGCTTAGGGAGAGTAAGCAAGTCAATTTTAAAAATTCAAAAAAAAAAAAAGGCACCGTTTAACCGTGCCGCTCTTTGAGCCACGACCGTGAAGTCGTCACGCTGCCCGCTCCGCAGGGCGAGGCCAGGGAAAACGGGGCGACGCCGGCGCTGGGCGGCACCGCCTTCCCGGGAAACTTCACTTTCGGGGGGCCCCGGGGCCACACTCGCTCGCCCCCCTCCCGGCCGGGCCCACGGGGGGCTCCGCCCGCGGCGCCGGGCAGCCGGGCAGCGCGCGGGGGAGCCGGCGGCCCGGGCACGCACGGCCGCGCCGCTCACCACGCCGGTCCCGGCCCGGACCCGGGGCCGCCCCGCCCCTCCGCAACAACAACAAACCAACGGCCCCGCCGCCGCCGCCGCCGCCGCCGCGCCCAGACTAACGGAAGAAGGAGCCTCTCGCCCCGCTCCCCCGCGGTGGCGGGAACTCCGGGCGCCGCGGGCCGGGCCGGGCCGGGTCGGGCCGCCCCGCCGCGAGCCGCCGCCGCCGCCGCCCGCCGCAGCCGCGCCGCCGCCCGCGCCCCTCCCCCACGGCGCCCGGGCTCGCTCGGGCCCGAGGCCCGCGGGACTTACGCTCTCGTGGTCCCACCGCACGTTGCTGCGCTTCTCGTCCGGGGCGAGGTTTCGGTCCCGGCCCATCAACTCATCCAACAACTGCGCGGCCGAAATCATGGTGCTGCCTCCGGGCGGCTGCTCCCACCAGCCCTGGCACCGGACAGAAAAATCGCCGGCGACAGCGTCGCCAACCCCCCTCGGAGCCCCTAGCAGGCCGGAAAGCCGCCTCTCCAGAGGAGCCGAGAAGACAAAATGGCCGCCGCGCGGCCGCCTTCCCAGCAACCCGCGCGCGCGCGCGTGCGTGCGTGCGTGCGTGCGAGCGAGCGTGCGTGCGAGCGCCCGCGGGGGGCCACGCCCAGGCCTGCGAGCGCCGCCGGCTCGCGGGTGCCGCCGAGGAGGGGGCGGGGCCTGCCGCGGACGCAGCTCAGACCCCGCCCCCCGCGCCTGGTGTGGCTCCGCCCCCTTTCCCCCCAGCCGCTGAGCGCGCCAGGCCCTGGTCCGGCTCCTTGCACCTGCTGGTCTTCCCCACGCCCGGGGCTTCTTTCCTGAGCTCTTTTCACAGCGAGCGCTAGGAGCCTCGGTCTGGAAACTTCGACACGCCCCCGCCGTGGAGACGAGGGCAGTGCCTCCCCCTGTTCCTCGCAGTGCCTGGCGGAAACTGCGGAGCAGCCCTCTGAGCTCCGCGTTTCCCCTGCTCCACCATCCTAGTCGCCCCCCCTTCCACTTTAGGTCAGTTCTTGGCTCTTCCACTCCTATTCCCCCAGGTTTACAGGCTGGGACAGGAAGGCGGGAAGAGATACCATGGTTCTAACAGGGTCACGTGGGGCATGAGGATTCAGTCCTGCGTCCAATGCTTCCCAGGCTAGATTATTGATGCATTTTATTCCGCAAAGGGCTGGAGAGATGGTACAGCAGGGTGTGCCCCCCCACACACACACACAAAATACAACTGAGCAAAATGGACAGAAACAACTCAAGGCTCAGAAAACATACCAAAGCCGTCTCATTCCATGACATAGGATGACAAAAGTATAGGGTCAGGGAAATGGCTCTGTCCTGAGAGCTGGTTCAGTGGCAGAGTACCAACTGCCTTGATCCCTGCCCTCCCCAATAAGCCGATGCTATACAGCAGCACAAATACATAATCTTCAGCACACTTCAACCAATTCTCTGTGACCCCTAATGGCAGCAACAACAACAAAGGCAGGTGGGGGGAGGGGAGCATTTTGCATTTTTGGGTTTGTTCTGGCTTTTTTTCATCTCATCTGACAGCACTCAGGGCTTACTCCTATCTCTGTCTTCAGAAATTAGTCCTTGCCAGACTGGGAGGACTAAATGTAATCCCAGGGATTAAACTAGGATCTACTGGGTGCAAGGCAAGTGCCTTACCCACTGCACTATCTCTCCAGACCCAGAGAAGGGAAACATGTTTTAAATTTTAAAAATAAATAGTATTGGGGTCAGAGAATAGTACAGGGGTTTAGGTGCTTGCCTTGCATTCCACTGATCCTGGGTAGATTTCCTCCCTGGCACATCTATGGCCTCCAGCAACACCAAGGGTCACATCGGAACCCAGAGCCAGAAATAACCCCTGAATACTATTGGATGTGACCTCAACAACCCCTCTGCAAATAAATTATTCATTATTTTAAATATACCCAGATCTGGTGGTCCAGAATGTTAAGTGACCCAAGAAAGCCTAACATTTTAGATTTTTTCATATAGGTGGGTAAAGAAGCAACTAGCAAAGAATACCGCAAAGGAAAGTCAAAGAGTATGGAAAACTAAGGAACGGGAGACAAAAAGAGGGAGAGAAGGAAAAAAGGAGAGGGTGAAAGGTATCCATTTGCTCTCCTACATGGGTGGTTGGTTAATTCATTTTTAGAAAGGAAGTGGAAAATAGGGTGAATACTGCAAGGCAGTGTTTGTCAAGCAGGCTTTTTTTAAGTGAGAAATTAGAGTCTGTTTAATGTCAGAGGAGGAGGTGGAAGACAAAAAAGAATAGCTGAACTTCTAAGTTAAGAAAGAAACAAAGGGGTGATCAGGATACGGGGCTGAGTGGTAGAGCACCTGCCTAGTATGCGGGATGCCCTGAGTTTAATCCCCAATTCTAGCACTGGTTTGGGGTGGGGGAAGGAAAGAAAGAAGAAAACAACAAGGTAGCCCCCAGAGTCAGTTGTTAGTTGTTTGGCTTTGCTAGAAGAAAAAAAAAAAAACTTTCTCCGTTAACAGAAGATACACATCAGCTTGTAGATAACAGCCTGGAGATGGAGTTCTTGACTGATGACTGCTGATCTGCTGATGTGTTTTGTTGTGATGGTTCACCTCTATCACTATAACCAAAATAGAATGCAACTAAATCTATGCTTCTATCTAGGAATGTATCAGAACCACAAGCAGAACTTAGAAAGCCTGAATACAAAGCTACAGCTTCTGACCACTAATGTTGATTCCCTCTGATTCCCTCATGGAATCCACAAAGTCACGGTGAACCGTGATCGAGGCCTCAAACAGGATGAAGGGCTGGGAACTCTTACACAGGCCTAAGACCTCATTCTCAGGAACTCTTCGATCCTGGGAGAATAAAAGGGGACAATAACTTGAAATAAAAATATGAAGTGTGGGGCCGGAGCAATAGTACAGCAGGTACTTGCAGGTACTTGCATGAGGCTGACCAGGGTTCAATCCCCGACATCCCATAAGGTCCCCCAAGCACTGCCAGGAGTAATTCCTGAGTGCAGAGCCAGGAATAACCCCTGAGAAATGCTGGGTTTGACCCAAAAAGTCAAAAACAAATAAATAAAGTGAAAATATTTTTTTCAAAGGAAAGAAAAGAAGAAATATTGGGCCTGGAGAGATAGTACAGTGGGTAGGGTACTTGCTTTGTATATGGCTGACCCGCATTCAACTCCTGATACCCCTGAACCTGCCAGGAATGAGCCCTGACATAGAGATATAAGTAAGCCCTGAGCACCACAGGATGCGAAGAGGGAGGAAGAGCAGGGGGAGGAGGAGGAGAAGGAGGAGGAAATGGAGGAGAAGGAAGTGGAGGAGGAGAAGAAAGAGGAGGAGGAGAAGGAGTTGGAGGAGGAGGAGAAGGAAGTGGAGAAGAAGAAGGAGGAGGAGGAGGAGAAGGAGGAGGATATTGTACAGACAATATTTTTGGTGGGGGAGGAGGTTGTAGGCATACCCAGCAGTGCTCAGAGATTTTACTCCTGGCTTTGTGCTCTGGAATCATTCCTGGTGGGGCTCAGGAGACCATATGCAGTGCTGGGAGAGAACCAGGGTTGACTGTATACAAGGCAAGTGCCTTAACCCTTGCACTATCTTTCTAGTCCTAGTAACTGTTCATAGAGCTTGAGTTGGTTCTTCACAGATGAGATGGAAACAATTTACTCTACAGCCAGTGGTTCCCAAAGCTCACTCCATACAAGTTACTAATACAGGTGTTATTACTGAGTTGTGTTAAGTTAGCATGAGACTGAAGAGTGGGAGGCCATCAAGTCTAGCTAGTGCTTTATAAATTCTCTGTAAGACAAGGAGGGAAGCCTCAGGGAAAATCACCCAGCCAACGCCTTGATCTTGGACTTTTAGCCTCTAGAAGTATGAGGAAATGATTTTCTGCTGTTTGGACCAAAGGTTCTCCAAGTTCATTGCACACTGAAATCACCTGAACAGACTTCAAGTTACTGAAGCCTGAGGTCCCCCCTCCACCACCCTCAGGTTATTTGGATGGAATTGTCATGGTTGTGGTCTGTCCTCAATCATATTATTGTGTGGTCATGTGTGGTCACTGTCCTCCTGTTGCTCATCCATTTGCTCGAGCGGGCACCAGTAATGAGTCTCCATTGTGAGACTTGTTACTGTTTTTGGTATATCGAATACACCACAGGTAGTTTGCCAGGCTCTGCTGTGCCTGGCTCTCCTAGAGGGGCAGAGGAATCGAACCCGGGTTGGCGGCATACAAGGCAAACGCCCTATTAAAAAGATATTATGAGGGGCTGGAGTGATAGCACAGCAGGTAGGGCGTTTGCCTTGCACGCAGCCGACCCAGGTTTGATTCCCAGCATCCCATATGGCCCCCTGAGCATGGCTAGGAGTAATTCCTGAGTGCAGAGCCAGGAGTAACCCCTGTGCATCACCGGGTGTGACCCTAAAACCAAGGTAAAAAAAGATATTATGAATTCTGCTGTTGTTATTTGGGGGCCACACCAAGCACCTGCTTTGGACTGAGCCTGGTAGTTCACTGGGAACCATATGTAGTGTCAGGGGATTAGAACCAAATCCAAGTCAGCAGGATGCAACGTAAGTGCCTATACCATCTCTCCAACTCTGACTTTAGGAATTTTTTTTTTTTTTGCAAGGAGTAGGGGGACACATGCTCAAGCTTATTCCTGGCTCTGCACTCAGTGATCATTCCTGGCACTACTCAGGGGACCATATGGGGTGCCAGAGATCAAACCCAGGTTGGCCATGTGCTAGACAAGCACCCTACCTCTTGTACTATGGCACCGACCCCAGACATTAAAAATTGTAAAAGCTGGCGAGTAGGGTATTTGCCTTGCACCCTGCCGACTTGGATTCCATCCCTGGCATCCCTTATGGTCCCCCTGAGCACTGCCAGGAGTAATTTCTGAGTGCAGAGTCAGGAGTGATCCTTGAGCAGCACCAGGTAAGGCAAAAAACAAAACAAAACAAAACAAAATAAAACAAAACTGTAAACACTCTTTGGATGATTCAACTAAGCAGCAAAGTTTGAGTCTCTGGTGGAAGTCCCTGACTATTTTTTCTCGCCTGTTGCTGTGAGGGTTGAGGTGTGGGGGAAGGGTCTCACGCGTGGTTCAGGTGGCCCATATCACGCTCAGCTGCAGTGTTGGCCAGGCTAGAGCTCCTGGTGCCATGGTTCTGGGGCTCATACACCCGTTTGGGGGTGCACGCTGTGGAAGTGGTGCTCCTACATATTTCAGTTGCAGTACTGGTGGGGGTTGGGGTGTCTCTTTTCAGCTGTGGTGCTTGCAGCTTCCTGGCTGTGGCGCAGCTTGGAAATCACTCCTAAGCCTGGGAATCCCTGACAGCTGAGCTTCCAGGCACAAAAATCAGAGCTACCAAGAGGTGCTGGGGACGGGCAACAGAAGTAGGGATGGAACTGTTCTGAGTGCTTGCAAGGGTCAGTGCAGAGACCTGCTTTAGCAGGAGCTATCTCCCCGCCCCCTTTGTTAGGGAAATCCTAGGAAAATAGTAAAGAAAGCAAGCCGTCTGATGTACAAGTCTTCTGACTTCTTTCCAGTCTCCCGTGCGGGCCCCGACTCCATCTTCCATCTCATTTTTTTTTTATTCTTTAATTTTGTGTGAGTGGAGGGGGTCTTTTTGGGTCACACCTGGCAACACCAGGGGTTACTCCTGGCTCTGCACTCAGGAATTACTCCTGGCGGTACTTGGGGAACCGTATGGGACACTGGGGGATGGAGCCTGGGTCAGCTGTGTACAAGACAAATGCCCTACCCGCCTACTATAGCTTCAGGCCCTCCGCATGTTTTTAAATGTATATCTTGTGTCTTCCCTGATCAAAATCCTAGAGTCCGTCTCTATCACCCCAATCTAAAACACTGCAAGGTCACCCAGGAGCTGACCTGCCTCTTTTTTTTTTTTTTTTTTGGTTTTTGGGTCACACCTGGCGATGCACAGGGGTTACTCCTGGCTCTGCACTCAGGAATTACTCCTGGCGGTGCTCAGGGGACCATATGGGATGCTGGGATTTGAACCCGGGTCGGCCGCGTGCAAGGCAAACGCCCTACCCGCTGTGCTATCACTCCAGCCCCTGACCTGCCTCTTTTGACTTCATCTGCTATTATACCCCAACACCCTTATGCTGCTCCTGGCACAACTATTCTTGCCTTAACCCAACTACTTCTGCACAGGCATTACCCGCTCTATGAAGACAACCTGGATCCTCATTCTTCATGTGATGCACAACTGGTTACCTTTGCACAGTCATTTTACTATAGACATCCTAGCACATTGTTCAAGTTTGTCACATGAGACTGTAAATCACCTGGGATTGGTGGGGTTCACGCTAATTCCTGACTAGCTTGCCAAAAATATTGACAGTGGGGTCAGAAAGATAGTACAGGGTGCTGGGTGCTTGTCTTGCATCTGGCTGACCTGGATTTAATCCTCCAGGACCCCCAGGTGGTTCCCCAAGTCACACCAGGAGTGATCTCTGAGTTCAGAGCCAAGAGTAAGCCCTGAGCACAGCTTATATGGCCTAATAACGCCCCCCCCCGTGGCCCCCTGCCCCTGCCTTTAAATATTGCCAGTTAGTGAGGGGGTCTGGAGAAATAGAGGAAACCCAATAGAAAGCATTACTCTCTTCCTGAGTGGATGCCTCGATATTACCAATGAAGTGGGTGTCTAGGAGGTCAGGACTGCTGTGTGAGCTCCTGCGTGGTGTGGACACTGGCCCTCCCAGCCTCACTTGTTGACTTGGTGGCAGTCATTAAGCTATTCTTAAGACTCACCTAATCTGCTTAATGTGGGAGCAGATCCCTACCACCTGCATTTGAGGGGGTGGGGAAGCAGAGGTTCTCAGGTTGATGCAAGGTTATGCTTTCCACAGGTAACGGAGAAACCAGGGGCCAGAGAGATAGTACAATGGGTAAGGTGTCTGCCTTGCACGTAATCCACCCAGGCTTGATCCTGGCATCCTATTTGATCCAAAGTCCCTGAGGAGTGATTCCTGAGTAAAGAGCCAGTAATTACCCCTGAGCACTGCCAGGTGAGACCCCCCCCCCAACTCCCCAAAAAATGTCTGAAATGGAGAAACCAGTCCCAAATTTCTACTTCATTTTCTAGAGTTGTCATCTGTTTCACAGAAAAGAATTTCATGAGAAGACAAATAACACTGTAGCACTGTAGCACTGTCCTCCAGTTGTCAATTTGCTGGAGCAGGAACCAGTAACTTTGTAAGGCTTGTTACTGTTTCTGGCATATTGAATACACTAAGGGGAGTTTGCCAGGCTCTGCCATGCGGGCGGGATACTCTTGGTAGCTTGCCCAGCTCTCCGAGAGGGACGGAGGAATCAAACCCAGGTTGGCCGCGTGCAAGGCAAACGCCCGACCCTTTATGCTATCGCCCCAGTCCGAGAAGACAAATAAGAAAGTAAAAATTATTTTCTTTGGAAAATAGGAAAGAACAGGGAGGAAAAATGCCCTTAGAGGAGAGAATAATGTCCCCTACATTGGAATGTGAGCCACTCCTGAAGGGTGTGCCCAGGTGAGGTGACCAGCACCAAAAAGAGCACAGCGATGCTTTTGGAAGCTGACGAATACAGGACTTTTCTAAGCTGCCTGGGCCAGAGCTCTCTGCGCAGGTGAGAGTCCGTTGCCCTGGAATCAGGACTTTAAATTCTGGTGGCCTTCATTCAGAGGCCTTTGTTCCTAGAGCACTGTCTCCTGAGGTTCCTGCCTTTGGTTTTGGACTATGTCTTAAATCGGGACCTCAAGCTGCTCTTAGTCTGAAGTGGGTGGGAAAATTCCTTTTTCACATCAAATCTTGTTTTATGGCTTCCTAATATTCATTGTCAACAGATCCTCACCTTCCATGTCATAAATATTAGTAATTTCCTTTCTAATGAAATGTCCTTGAGACCAGATACCTTTTCTCTTGTTGTTTTTGGGGCCACACCCAGCAATGCTCAGGGCTTGCTTATTCCTGGCTCTGCACTCAGGAATTAGTAGAGCTTGAGGGACCATATGGGATGCCAGAGATTGATCCCGGGTCAGCTGCATGCAAAGCAAGCGCCCTATCTGCTGTACTATCTCTCCAGTCCCCTATTGGCCTTTCCGAACTTTCACTCTGTGGCTCACTTGGGGGACCATATGGGGTGCTGGGGATTGAACCACGGCTGGCCATGTGTAAGGCAAGTGCCCTTCCTGCTGCCTCTCACTTGAAACCCGTCTCCATTGTGAGACTTGTTGTTACTGTTTTTGGTATATCGAATACACCATGGGTAGCTTGACAAACTCTGCCGTGCAGGCAAGATACTCTCAGTAGCTTGCCTGGCTCTCCGAGAGGGGCGAAGGAATTGAACCCAGGTCGGCTGCGTGCAAGGTGAACGCCCTACCCGCTGTGCTATTGCTCCAGCCCACCCAAAACAATACAAACAACAAATCTCTCTTTTTTTTTTTTGCTCAAAGGGTAGTGCACATGCTTTGCACAGAGCAATCCTGTGTTCACCTCCTGTACCTCATGGCCCCTAAGTGTGGCTGGGAGTGACCTCAAGACACCGACCCAGGAGCAGCCCCCAAACGCTGCTGGATGTGATCCCAAAGCCCAAACAGAAGATAATGTAAACATAGAGAGGCTGGGAAGACAGACTGTTGTGCACGGGAGCCTGGGCTGGATCCCTAACACTGCACGGCCTCCCTCTGCACCACCGGGTATCGCCCCTCGGTGACCCTAGTGCCACCGAAGCCCCCCTCCCTTAATAAACTTGTAAGATATGAATATTTAGGGGCTGGAGTGATAGCACAGCAGATAGGGAGTTTGCCTTGCACTCAGCCAACCCGGGTTCAATTCCCAGCATCCCATATGGTCTCCTGAGCACCACCAGGAGTAATTCCTGAGTGCATAAGCAGGGGGTAACGCATGTGCATCGCCAGGTGTGACCCAAAAAGCAAATATATATATATGTGTGTGTGTGTGTGTGTGTGTATGTATGTATATATATAAATGAATATTTAATGGTTGCTATGCTTGGGCACATGTTATTACCCTATTTGAGGGAGGTGTTGGGGGTTTGAGGCCATCAAGATTTATTCTGGGTTCTGTGCTCAGGGTTCACTCCTAATGGCACTTCAGGGGTCATATGCAGTGCTGGGGTT
Organism: Sorex araneus; assembly: GCF_027595985.1. NCBI lineage: Eukaryota > Metazoa > Chordata > Mammalia > Eulipotyphla > Soricidae > Sorex > Sorex araneus. Next base: position 213,181,381 of record NC_073304.1, read on the forward strand.
TGACCTTGGGCCAGCTGTGCAAGGCAAGTGCCTGACCGGTTGTAGTATCTCTCTAGCCCCGAAAGTTATAATCTTGTAACGAAGGGAGATCTGACAAACACCTAGAGAACTTAGGATGCAGTCATCACCAGCTTTAAAAAGGCTTTTGTGGCTTTTGTGGTATAGCGGTAGGAATGCTTTCCTTGCATGTGGCCAACCTGCATTCCATCCCCTATGTTCTCCTGAGCCCTCCAGGAGTGACCTTTGAATGCAGAGATAGGAAGAAGCCCCGAGCACCTCTGGAGTGACCCAAAACAAACAACAAACAACAAACAAAAAGCTAGTTCCATCTCAGAGATCACTCTCCTCTTTCTTTTAATTTATTTAATTCATTTATTGGCTGGAGCGATAGCACAGCAGGTAGGGCGTTTGCCTTGCACGAGGCCGACCCAGGTTCAATTCCTCCGTCCCTCTCGGGGAGTTCGGTCGGCTACTGAGAGCATCCTGCCCGCACAGCAGAGCCTGGCAAGCTACCCGTGGTATATTCAATATGCCAAAAGCAGCAACAGCAATTCTCACAATGGAGACTGGTGCCCACTCGAGCAAATCGATGAACAATGGAATGACAGTGCTACAGTGCTACATTTATTGGGGAGGGGGGACATACCTGGTGGTGCTTAGGGCTTACTCCTGGCTCTGTGCTCAGAAATCACTCCTGGTGAGTTCGGGGGACCTTATGTGGTGCCAGAGATGGAACCAGGTGGCTACGTGCAAGGCAAGTGCCTTGTCTACTGTGTTATGTGTTGGGCCCCTAAGGTACCATGTGGAGTAGGGGATTGAACCCAGGCATCTAACATTCAAAACATGTGCTCAGGGGCTAGTGAGATAGTGTAGAGGGTAAGGCCTTGCACACAGCTGACCTGAGTTCTTGGTACCACACATGGTTTCCCAACACTGCCAGGAGTGATCCCTGGGCACAGAGCCAGATGGGGCACAGCTGGGTGTGGCCCCCAAACAAAATAAAACAAAAAAAAATCCAACAACAGCAGCAACAACAACAAAAGACCACTTATTCCTATGTCACTCAAATTGCATTAAAGAGCCTAATTTCGGTGCCAGGCTTGTCAGCCACAGAAAGACTCTCCGGCCTGATCTGAAAATTAAGACTTCAACTGGGAGACAAATCAAACTGTAACCTCAAGCGGGGTTCCAGCTTGCTGCGGAGGGTCAATCTGTGCAGTTCCTCTCCAGCAGCACCTGGGGCGCGCTCCCCACCGTGAATGACGAGTGTCATAAACAGACACAGCTTCTCCAGCAGCGAGGAAAGATGCCTGCCCTACAGATCCAGAGCAGACCCAGGAGAGGGAAATGTGCACTCCATCCCTAAGTCTGTCCCTTCCCATGTCAGCTCCTCGGGGGCAGGAGACAGGACAGCAGGGAGGGGACTTGCTGATAAGAGTTAGATGGGGGCTGGAGGGATAGCACAGCGGGTAGGGTGTTTGCCTTGCGCTCGGCTGACTGGGGTTCGATTCCCAGCATCCCATATGGTCCCCTGAGCACCGCCAGGAGTAATTCCTGAGTGCATGAGCCAGGGATAACCCCTGTAAATCGCCGGGTGTGACCCAAAAAGCAAAAAAAAAAAAAAAAAGTTAGATCCCAGGCACCCACCCCATATGGACCCCTGACCCCCGAGTCAGGAATGATCCCTGAGTGCAATCATATGTGCTCCCTTCCCCCAAACAAAAATCAAAACCATGCTAGCTCCCTTTCCTTTGCTCAGGACATTCTTTCGACCCCAGGGTTATTTCTTTGCAGGGAAATAGGGGAAAGACAGGCTCATCATCCTGTGCTCAGGACTTACTCCTGGCTATGTGTTCAGGGATCACTCCTGGCAGGGCTCAGAGGACCATACGTGGTGCCAGGGATGGAGCCCCGTTCAGCTGTGTGCAAGGCAAGCACTCTCCCTGCTGCATTAACTGTACTGTCTGGGTCCTGCAAGGTTATTTCTTAATCCTCCTGACCCCATCTGCAGGCGCGTCCTGGGCCACATGGGACGACCTCCCAGCCACCTGGGCTCATCCACACAGTATTTTCCTTTTCTCCCACGGGGGCGACAAACTGCGCCAACCCAGACTCTGGGCCTCATTACATTGATTAAGCAAAGAGGAAAACGCTGTTTGCATACACACCATAGCTCTCTCCCCAAGCGCCTGGCACCCGCGCCCAGATAACTCCACACCCTGGCTGGTGTTCCTTTCTGTTTTCCTCATATGCCCTGCATAAAGAGTCATTAAGTATGATGTATAAGCCCTACTAAATTACAGTTTATAGATCCGAGGCACAAAATAGGTATTTTTTTTTCTTCTGGAAAGCCAAGTTAGAAACCCCGTCTACAATGAGATGCAAACCAACAATTGACATAAATATCCTAACGGAATGGTCCCAAGCACTGTCATCCGAAGAAAGAAGCGCGTAAACTATCTGGGCAATAATGGGCCTTAATACCAGGATCGCTTTCAGCCCATTTCCCCATCCCGCTGGGCCAGAGCTGGCGCAGATAAAGAAAAAGCCACACTAAGTGGGAGGAAAAAAAAAAAACCACACACACAACAACACAGACACACATTAAAAAAAAGCACACCAATTATCTTTGATGCCTGGTCAACAGCCTGCACCAGAGCGTCAGGCCTTTGTGGCTCCGAAATAGGCGGGTTACTTGGCCGCCCCCTTTCCACGGCTCTGTCCCCCCCCCCCCCCACCAACCACCGCCTCCCAGCGGCGCGGGGGGGGGGGGGGCGTCTAAAAATAGCGGCGGGCGCCCACCGGCGCGCAGTTACATAAGGCCCGGGGTAGGAACCGAAGGCGCCTGGGTCAGGGGTGTCGCCGCGAATAGGGTCCCCCGGAGCCGGCCCCGGCCAGGCGCGGCGGGGGCGGAGGCGCGGGCCTGCGGCGCGGGCGGCGGCGAGGCCCGGGCGCGGGCGGTCCCCGCGCGCTCTGCCCATGGCCCCGAGCGGGCCGCGGCGGCGGCGGCGCTGAGCGGCCCCGGGGCGGGGGACGCGGGCGCCCGGGGCGAGATGAGCGGCCCGCTGGAGCAGAAGGAGCAGCAGGAGCGGCTGCGAGAGGCCGCGGCCTTGGGGGACATCCGCGAGGTGCAGAAGCTGGTGGAGAGCGGGGTGGACGTGAACTCCCAGAATGAGGTCAACGGCTGGTAAGCGGGGGGCGCGGGCGAGGCCGAGGGTCGCGGCCCTGAGCTGGGGATGGCGCGGGAGTGGGGGGGGGAGGCGTGCGCCAGGGGTCGGCCCCGTCCACTCCCCACCCCCCAACCCCGGCCCCCGCGCCCGGCGTCTGCGAGCCGGCGAGCGCGCGTCCGGCCCCAGCCCCGGCCCACGTGGTCCTTCGGGGCGGGCCCCCCGCGCCCCCTGCCCGCCTGCCCGCCGCGGCGGGGGTGGGTTCGCAGGCCCGGACGAACCGAGCTCACCCCGGTTCCGGACTGCGCTGGCCCGGGCCGCGGGGGCTTCCGAGCAAAGCCCTCCGGAGTCCCGCAGCGCGCACACGCCGCGGAGCCCGCCGGGAGCGGTGGGGAGGGCGCGAGTCCCCGAGCCCGGCGCCCCTCCCCCCCCCGCGCACCCCCCGGGGGGCGCCTCGTGGGTTCCCTGTCGAAGCCAGACTTGCAGCCCCCAGCCTGGAGCCGCCCCCCCCGCCCCCCTCTCCAGGCGAATCAGGAGCCCCCTGGGAACACGTGCCCGGGGGTGGGGGGGAGGGGGGAAGGGTCGAGTCTGTTTCATGGTCAGTGACTGAAAGTCCTATTATTCAGCCCTTTTTTTTTTTTTTGGCCTGTCCACGGGAACACGCCGCTTGGCCCTAGGTAATGTTTGGCCAAGCCTGTTCATCGCTCGGCGTGCACGGTGTCTTTGGGAACTGAAAGGCACCAGTTTGCAGGTGGGTGGGTGCGGCCCGGGAAGAGCACTGTTTGGACACAGCCGGGACGGAGCGTCGGTGCCCTGACTCCCTAGTCTTAGCAAAGGCAGACGGCCTGAACTGGGGCTGGAGAGAGGAGCTCCCCTCCCCGACTGCCAACCCTGTTTCCATCCTGACCCCTGAGAAGAGCAAGGACCAGGCGTGCCCCTGCCCCACCCTGCCCCGCCCCAACCCCAACCCAATCAGCTTGAGCGGCAGTGCAGAGAGCCTGAAACAGTCAATAACCACCCGCCTCCCCCCCACCCCAACCTATTTTTTTTTTTAAGTTTGCAAACAGGCTTGCAATGGGTGCCTTTTCAGAGCTAGGTGGGTATTTTGTTTGTTTTTTTATTTTGTGCCTCACAAACTGCAAATCACTGTTTTGGCACTGGGAGGCAGTGAAGTGTAGAAGGAGGGATCTGGTTTTTCCGGCAGTTCTTTTCCATGCCTGTCCAGCTATCTATACCCCCCGTGCCTGAGTCACTTAATTTTGCAGTTGCTTCGGCAGACCGTTGTGAACTGTTCGTCAGATTGAGCCTAACTTAGTTCGTGTGTACTGAGTCTGCCCTATAGCTGGCAGGGGCTCCTACGCACTTGACACGTGTGGCCTGCAGCTGTTGTTATTCTTTCCATCCTACAGAAGAAGAGACGGAGGCCCTAGGTTCCCCCACTAAGGAGTGGGGCTGGCACATGAACCCAGCATTAGCTCTAGACCCTAATCACCATCTGCCATATAGTAGGTGCTCAAGTAAATGTGACCTGGGCGCTACCCAAAAGAGGCATCTCGTAAGTGTAATGGGGGGATATGTAAGAGGCCCCTCAAGCTGAATGTGTCCAGGACTGAATTCCTGATCTGCATTCTTCTCCCCGCCACATCCGTGCCCCCCCCCCCCCCCCCCCCCCCGTGCCAAGCCTGCTTCCCTGAGCCCTCCAGAGCTTAGTGCCCGAGGGCCCCGGCCCCAGCCCTCGGCAGTCCCCTCCAGAGTCTGCATCTTTCCCTCGCACACCACGTCCAGGCGGTAGCAGAACCCGCCAGCCCCTCCAGTCTATGTCTACAGCCTCCTCCCCACAGGCAGCCTGAGGGATCCCGATTTAAAATAGAAACGGAGGGGGAGGCCAGTGGGTTGGGCACCTGCCTGGCAGGCGGCCAACCTAGTTTGATCCCTCATATCCCACATGGGCCCCCACCCCCAGCCTTCCGTGATTTAGCCCTGAGCAAAATGTTGTTTTGGTGTGGCCCAAAACAACAACAAAATAGCACAGCGGGTAGGGCGTTTGCCTTGCACGCAGCCGACCCGGGTTTGATTCCCAGCATCCCATATGGTCCCCTGAGCACTGCCAGGAGTAATTCCTGAGTGCAGAGCCAGGAGTAACCCCTGTGCATTGCCTAGTGTGACCCAAAAAGCAAAAAAAGAAAAAATTATTTTTAAATTTTTAAAAATATTGGGGCTGGAGTGATAGCACAGCGGGTAGGGCGTTTGCCTTGCACGCGGCCGACCTGGGTTCGATTCCCAGCATCCCATATGGTCCCCTGAGCATGGCCAGGGGTAATTCCTGAGTGCAGAGCCAGGAGTGACCCCTGAGCATCACTGGGTGTGACCCAAAGAGCAAAATAAATAAATAAATAAATAAAATAAATTTTTGAAAATATTTATTTTTAGTTAAGATGTATTTTTTAAATTTTAAAAAAAATTTTGCATGAATCATCGTGAGGTATGGTTACAGACTTACAAACTTTTGTGCTTACATTGCAGTCATACAATGATCCAGTACCATCCCTCCACTGAGCGCCCATTCTCCACCACCAGTGATCCCAGTATCCCTCCTGCCACCCCCACTTCTCCCCCCTCACCCCAACCTCTGTGGCAGGGCCTTCCCTTTTGCTTTCTCTCCTTTTGGGTGTTGTGGTTTGCAATAGAGGTGTTGAGTGGCCATCAATCACGTTCGGTCTGTAGTCTATTTTCGGCACACATCTCCCATCCCGAGCGGGCCCTCTAGCACCCTTTCCTTGGTGGTCCCTTCTCTATCTGAGCTTCCTTTTCCCCCAGCATATGGGCTGGCTTCCAAGCCATGGAGCAGACCTCCTGGTACACATCTCTACTATTCTTGGAGCTGGAGCGATAGCACAGCGGTTGGGCGTTTGCCTTTCACACGGCCGACCCAAGTTCGATTCCTCCGCCCCTCTCGGAGAGCCCGGCAAGCTACCGAGAGTATCGAGCTCGCGCGGCAGAGCCTGGCAAGCTACCCGTGCGTATTGGATATGCCAAAGACAGTAACAATAAGTCTCTCAATGAGAGACGTTACTGGTGCCCGCTCGAACAAATCAATGAGCAACGGGATGACTATTCTTGGGAACAACAGAACATATATATGTTAAAAACTGTGGAGCGAGATTACGGTGGGTTAGTGCCTGCCTTTGAACACAGCCAACCCGGGCAGTCCCTGGAGCTGCAGGCAGTCGCCGTGCTTGCCAGGGGTGATCCCTGAGCCACGTTAGGTGTGGCCTAAAACCAAACAGCAGACCCACACGTAGATCTCTTTGCTCAAAGTCCGCTCTGATGCCCTCCACGCTGAGGAGCGGCCCCGGGGTCCTGTCCCCCGGGCCCCCCAGGCCCCGTGTCAGAATTCGCCCCATGCTCCTTTCCTTCTGCTTCCCTGTCCTCTGGGCCTTTCCTGAAGCGCCGGGCAAGTCCTGGTCCCAGACCTCACCTCCTGGGGGGTCTCCGCTTGGGTATCATGGTAAGCCTTTCCTGGTCCCTCATTAAAAATGGTCCCATACCCCCCCACCCCTGCCTCTGGTGTTCCCTAATCTCTTTCCTGGTGAGAGCCCTTCCTCCTCCTTCGCCTCGAATACTTTGCTGTGATGACCACCTCAGTTTCCTCATCTGTAAAATGGGAGTGCTGATAATAGTACTTGGCTCCTAGTACTGTCAGTGTTGATACGAGTGCGGGTAATAGCCCCTGACTGGCTTGGAGGCTTCAGTGAGTTGGTCTATGGAAAAGCTCTGGAGCAGTGTCCGACATGTGAGACACTCTGTATTAGCTGTTGTTATCTTCCTGCTACTAACCGACGTTCTGGGTAGTGGGGTATTAAGAATCCCTGACTGTCCAGCAGAGAAAAACAGAATGGTCGCGGCTCTCAGGTATTTGCTCAGCTTCAGTGCTCGTGCCCGACGCCCAGTGCCTCTGGCCCGAGGGCCTTCCCAGCACCCGCAGGAGATTCTGACTTCGAAATTCAGGCGAAAACAGCTGGAGTTCAGCTCGCGACAGAGTCCCTACCGCGGGGGTCATTCAGGTGTCGTGCCTACTTTTTGACTTTCAGGAACAAGTGAGGGCGCATGAAGAAGCGGAAGTGACCGCCTGGCTGGAGGGGCTCTGAGTTACGGCTGCCCAGAGCCGCCCACGGGCTGGGCGGTGAATGATGATCACTCAGGGCTCAGGGCCGGGGGGACCACGTTGTGTTGACTTGACCCCACTTTGTGTGGCGAGGCTTTAGCGAGGTGGTTTGTCCCCTCGTCTCGGGCTCACTGGCAGTAAATTACCTCCTTCCCTCTCCAGCTTGCCACGAGCAAGTGATTTACTACTAGCAAGTGAGCACTTTTATTTCCAAAAGGGAACATATTTTTCTCATCATGCTCCATTCATTTTTGAGAGCTCACTTATCATTATAATTACTCACTTTTCAAACCTCTGCCACAGACATCCACCCGCAAACACGCTCTTGACTGCAGTTTGCTCAAAATCCTGATTGCATTCGGAGCCTGCTCTGCTAAAAGGCAGTGCCTGCGTGGTCTCGTTAGGCAAGTGTCAGCGAGGCAGCTCTGTGTCCGGCAGGTTCCTCTTGCCTCCACGACACTGACCGCTTACAGGCCCAGATCCACTGCTGAGTGTATTTTTTTTTTTTTTTTTTGGTTTTTGGGTCACACCCGACGATGCTCAGGGCTGACTCCTGGCTCTACACTCAGGAATCACCCCTGGCGGTGCTCAAGGGACCATATAGGATGCTGGGAATCGAACCCGGGTCGGCCGCGTGCAAGGCAAACGCCCTACCCGCTGTACTATTGCTCCAGCCCCTGCTGAGTGTATCTTAAAGGACCTGGATCCTCTGAGACTAATGAGTGACTGTCGGGTGTCACTCTGAGACCTCCGTGACGTTGCTCCCAGACCAGGAGACAAGCTCATGGTCTGGAAGTCAAGAACGTGAGGATGAATGTTCTAGAATAATTGCACACTGTCCCGGTTTGTGACCTGACCCTCGCCAATGAGCCTACGTCCTGTTCCTTTTAACTTCATCTCTGTTTGGCTCTCTGAGCCCTGAAGATATTTACATGGGTTCGATTAGAGAGTTGGTAAATGAGGACATCTCAAAACGGAGGGGAGAAACATATTTTCCTTCTGTAATATCACTCAGCTTTGGCGACGGGGGATGTAGTTAGTAGCTCCGCAGCCTCTCATTGCTGTTTCGATGGAGTTTTTGCCAGCATGCTAATTATGTTTCTATGCAGCATTAAAATAATAGCCCTTCAGAGTGTCCACAGTCCCTTCCTGTGTGTACAATATTATATAATTAGCTTTATTTAAATGAGTCTGATACATTCAGAAGAGTTTGTTCTTCGAATTTTTTGGTAATGGATGTACATATTTAAAGTGCCTCAGGACTAAAAGTATGTGGTGCCGGGCCTTGAGCCACACGGGTATATGTTTGTGGCCGCTCTGGAGAGCTGAAGAAGACCACTTATTTTGTTTCTTTTGGGCCACCCCCAGTGGTGCTGGGGGCTCCTCTCGGTTCTATGCTGGTTTGGGTGGGGGGTGGCTAAGGGTCACTCCGAGTGATACTTGGGGACCTCGTGGTGCCAGGGATTGAACCAGGACCTTCATGCAAAGCGTTCTGCTTGTTGAGGTATCTCTGTGGCCCAGGAAGCCAATTTTTAAATTTATTTAAATGCATTATTATTTTAGAAGGGGTGGTTTGGGCCACATATACCTAGTGATACTCAGGGCTTACTCCTGGCTCAGCGCGCAGGAATCAGGCTCAAACCTGGCGTGGCTATGGGCTCTTTGGAAGGTAAGCCCCTTACCTGCTATACTCTTCTCTGCCTTGAAGCCAGCTATTTTAAAAGTAGAAAATGGGGCCTTGTTTTATTTTATGAAGGTAAGGAAAAAGAGGGGCAAATGAGCAAGTGATATTAAGACGGAAATATCTACTGTAGTAATAAAAATTTCAGAGGCAGAGCAAGCTGTCAAGAGGAGAGGGTTAGCAGCCTGACAGTACTTAATCTTCAGGCATTTGATGCATGTAAAGTGAGTCTCAGAGCCCCTAAAAAGAAGTGTGGAGATGTGGGAACATTTTCAAGAGACCGGGGCAATCTAATGAGAGCCCTCCTGCCGGAGAGCGCGAGCAGTGCCATTCGGGCCAGCGGCCGGCCCCAGCCTGCCGGGGGCCACTGGAATGAAGACTCTGAGGATAATTGAGTTTTTCCCAGTGGCCAGAAATCAAATTTTAAAATGCATTTCCACTATATTAAATATTTCGATCATCCGCTTTCCAGAAGGCACAGGTGAGATTCCCGGCCTGGCGTGCTTGTTCCAGCTGGGCTTTAGGGGGCTGACGTGCTTCGTGTACTTACGTGCCGATTCCCAGTGCTCCTCTGAGCCAGCCTCTCTCCCCCTCCTTGGCACAGGACCTGTTTGCACTGGGCGTGCAAGCGCAACCACGGCCAGGTGGTCTCTTACCTGTTGAAGTCAGGGGCAGACAAAGACATCCTCACCACCAAAGGAGAGATGCCCGTCCAGTTGACATCAAGGAGAGAGATCAGGAGGATCATGGGAGGTAAGCTTGTGCATGGGGGGCAGGCTTTCTTTTTTTTTTTTTTCTTTTTGGGTCACACCTGGCGATGCACAGGGGTTACTCCTGGCTCTGCACTCAGGAATTACCCCTGGTGGTTCTCAGGGGACCATATGGGATGCTGGGAATCAAACCCGGGTCAGCCGCGTGCAAGGCAAACGCCCTACCCGCTGTGTTATCGCTCCAGCCCCAAGGAGGTTTTAATTTTATCTGCTGTGACCTTGATGCCAAGCAACCTGGCTCTTCTTCCCCTCTCCCTTCCCTTTGCTGTGGCATTTGTGGTTCCGGCTCACTCTCTCTCTCCCTCCCTCTCCTTCCCCACCCCCTTCTCTCTCTCCCTCTCTCTATCTTCTTCCCTCTCCTTCTCCCTCTCTCTCCCTCCCCCTTTCCCTCTCTCTCTTCCTCCCTCCCCCTCTCCTTTTTCCTCCCCTCCCCCGCTCTCTCTTTCCCTCTCTTCCTCTTTCTCTCCCCCTTTCTCTCTCCTTCCTCCTCTCTCTCTCCCCTCCTCCCCCCTCTCTCTCTTCCCCTCTCCCTCTCTCTCTTCCTCCCTCCCTCCCCTCTCTCCTCTCCCCTCCCCCCTCTCCCTCCTCCTCTCCCTCTCTTTCTCCCTTCCTCCCTCCCTTCCCTCTCCCCGCCTCATGTGTGCATGCGTGTGCACGCACACCTCACGGTTTTGACCCCGTGGGTCACCAGCAATACACTGCTGGGACAAAACTGGGCTTTCAGGCTGGTGCCCAGGGATTGAATTTGTGCCTCAGGCCTGCAAAGCAGGTGCTGTACCACTGAGATGCATCTCCAGGACCCTCAGCTACCCTATTTTATTTATTTATTCATTTATTTATTTTGGCTTTTTTGGGGAGGTCACACCCGGCAATGTTCAGGGGTTACTACTCCTGGTGCTGCACTCAGGAATTACTCCTGGAGGTGCTCGGGGAACCAGATGGGATGCAGGGATCAAACCTGGGTCAGCCTCGTGCAAGGCAAACGCCCTCCCCGCTGTGCTCTGGCTCCAGCCCCAGCTCCTCTGTTTTAAATGCAGCGGGTGAGTTGCTGTGCAGAGGTAGTGAGGCCACCTTGTTTCTGGGCACGTGGGCATCATAAGGTAGTGCTATCTCATCTGGAAGACTCCTGCACGAAATGAGGCTTCTTTTTTCCACACTTGGGGCAGGGAGATGGCTTCAAGGGCTGGAGCGGAGGGATCCGGGGGGAGGGGGCCGGGGGTGCTCCGGGCTGTGTCCCCAGCACCTCGTGATCTCTGTGCACCTCCAGTGAGGGCTCGCCCGGCATGTGGCTGAGCAGGGTTCGATCCCGGCGTTCCATGTGGTCCCCTGAACCCCGCCAGGAGTTGTTCCTGAGCTCAGAGTCAAGGGAAGAAGCCCTGAGCACGGCTTGCTCTGACCCCCAAACATAAACAGACGAAACACCCAGCTCTGGGCTTGAAGTTGTAACTGACCAACACCGATCAAACCGTTTCTCCCGTCCCAAGGGAAACTCGCTTTCTCGAGACGTTCTGTCCCTGGCAGCGTTTTGAGGGCTGCAAACACGCTCTGTGCTTTCTTTTTCAAGTGGAAGAGGAGGATGACGGAGATAACCTGCCCCCGCCGAGGAAGGAGTCAGACCTGCCCTTTGTTCCCAACTACCTGGCCAACCCGGCCTTCCCTTTCATCTACACCCCCTCGGCAGAGGATGCCGCCCAGCTGCAGAACGGGGGCCCCTCCTCCCCTCCTGCCTCCCCCGCCGCGGACGACTCCCCTCCAGTGCTCTCCCCCGGGGACCCTCCCCTGCTCGGGGCCTTTCCCCGGGACCGCACCGCTCTGGCCCTGGTTCAGAACGGGGACGTGCCTGCCTCCTCTGCCATCCTCCGGACACCCGAAAGCACAAAACCCGGCCCTGTCTGCCAGCCGCCCGTGAGTCAGAACCGCGCGCTCTTCTCGGGCGCCGCCAAGCCGCCCGTGGCCCTGGAGCCCCCGAGCGGGCCACAGGCAGGAGCAGCACCAGCCTTCCAGCCGTTTTTCTTCACTGGCGCATTCCCGTTTAACATGCAAGGTGAGCCCTGCCGCCCGGGGGCCGGGGCTGGGGTGGGGGGCGCGGATCGGTTTCCCCTGTAATTACACACTCCCGGGAAGGTTGTCATCTGCTCTTTCACCCTGAAACGCGCACGTACGGTTTCCCGAAAGCCAGGAGGCCCCTTCTGCACGCCCAGCGTGGCAGCTGGTGTGCGGAGCTGCCGCCGGCCTCTGGTGACGGTCGGAGTCTGGGTCTTGTCACACCCGCTGGAACTGGGCTTACTCCTCCGCCCCACTGCATTTCCGTGTCCTGTGGCTTTTTTTTTTTTTTTTTTTTTTGCTTTTTGGGTCACGCCCAGCGATGCACAGGGGTTACTCCTGGCTCTGCACTCAGGAATCACTCCTGGTGGTGCTCAGGGGACCATATGGGATGCTGGGAATCGAACCCGGGTCGGCCGTGTGCAAAGCAAACGCCCCACCCACTGTGCTATCGCTCCAGCCCCGTGTATCCTGTGGCTTCATTCTTCTTTTCACCCGGAACATTTTCTCATTTGTGATCAGTCTGGACTCGGTGTCTCGAGCATCCCAGGCCAGGTCACAGCCTCTGATCGTCTGTCATCCTTCCCCTGTCACCCGTGTCCTGCTGTCAAGAGCGGGTGTTCTTTCCGTCTCCATTTATCTTGAGAAGAGCTCACCCGCTTTGGGGGCTGGAGAGATAGCACAGCGGGGAAGGCGCTTGCCTTGCACTTGGCCCACCCGGGTTCGACTCCCGGCATCCCATGTGGTCCTCCCAGCCTGCCAGCAGTGGGCCCTGAGCACCAGCAGTTTGTTTGTGTGGCCCAGAAGCGGACAAAAGGGTTAATCAACTTTGGGACTGTAGTCCCTGAGCAAGCAGTAGTGGCCCCTAAGCAATGCTGGGTGTGGCCCCAAAGCCCCCCACTCCAAACAAACGAAATGAAATAAAAATTTAGCAACATTACTATTATTATTTTTGCTTTTTGGGTCACACCCGGTGATGCACAGGGGTTACTCTTGGCTCATGCACTCAGGAATTACACCTAGTGGTGCTCAGGGGACCATATGGGATGCTGGGGATTGAACCCCGGTCGGCCATGTGCAAGGCAAACGCCCTACCCGCTGTGCTATCGCTCCAGCCCCGCAACATTATTTTCTTACTGGTTTCAAGGCCATACTTGGAGGTGGTTGCGGGCGACTCCTGGCTCAGTACCTAGGGGTAATCCAGGGAGTACTTGGGGGACTGTGTGGTGCTGGGGACCCAGCCTCTGAGCCCTCTCCCTGGTCGTAACTTTTTTTTTTTTTTTTTTGGGTCACTCACACCCGGCAATGCTCAGGGGTTACTCCTGGCTCATGCACTCAGACCATATGGGATGCTGGGAACCGAACCCGGGTTGGCTGCGTGCAAGGCAAACGCCCTAGCCGCTGTTCTATCGCTCCAGCTCCCTCATAACTTACTTTCAAGAGGGGCCAAGCCCAGAGATCCTTGGAGGGCTCCACCCTGCCCCAGGGCTTAACCTCAGCTTCACACATCATGGTAGGTGTGTGCGTCCTGGCCTATAGTTCACAGACTCTTACTTCACTGGGCTGGAATCCATCACTGTCATTGTTTTAATCTCCCCATTATGCCAGGTTTGTCCTTGGGGAGCCCCTCTACCAATTCTGTGTCACTCGGATGTGTCCTGTCACTGAGAGCACTGCCTTCATTTCCAGAGCAGCTGATGTTCCAGGGCCCGGCAACGCTCTCCAAGGGTCCTGGTTCTTTTTCGGAGGTGGATGACCACATTGGGTGTGGCTGATCGGTGCGCTCTCTGCTTCTCGGGTCCTTTCCTCCAGGTCCTCTCCGATTCATGCCAGCAAAGACAAAAAGGGCACACAGACAACACACAGACACACTCACAGGCTTGTGAACGAGCTCGGGAATTAGGGGGAGCAGGAGGGCACTTGCCCTGCACATGGCCAACCTGGGTTCCATCCATGGCATCTCACCTGGTCCCCCGAGCACGCCAGGAATAACTCCTGAGTGCAGAGCCAGGAGTCACCCCTGAGCACATCGGGTGTGACCCAAAAATCAAAAAGAAATTTGGGGCAGGCTGCTACTGTCTGTTAGCTCCCAGAGCCAAGATTTGCTCCTTATTGAAGTATATTACATTCAAATTAGAGTTAAACTTGTTTTCTTGGTAGCTTAGGGTTTTTTTTTTCTTTTTCTTCTTTTTGCTTGTTTATTGCTAGGACTTCTGCATTCTGTAAATACCTTCCAATCCATGCTTGTCGGCGACCGTATCTTGCTCGTGCCTTCTTTCTACCTCTCTTCCCCTCACCCTGCTTCTGTGTAGTGTGATGCTCAAACCAATTCTTAGCCGTCGTCAGTTTAGTAAACGAGCCCTTTCTCAGCTGGGGCTTTTGTCTCCCTTGCTGCTGATTTTAAAAACCAGTCTCAGACGTAGCAGTAAGAACTGGGCACCAGGACGGGCGCTGGAGAGCCAGCGTCGGAGCTGAGCACACACTCGTGTGCCTGGCTCTCTCTCTGGAGGCATGGAGGCCGTCGGGGAAGGGTATAATTTAGTGCGGCCATCTTCTGGAAGTGGATCTTGGGTGACCTCAGCTGACGCTCCCAGGGCCGTTCATTAGCATCCCCTGCCCCTGCCTTCCCAGAGCTCGTCCTGAAGGTGAGGATTCAGAACCCATCTCTTCGAGAAAACGATTTCATTGAAATTGAACTGGACCGGCAGGAGCTCACCTACCAGCAGCTGCTCCGAGTGAGCTGCTGTGAGCTGGGCGTCCACCCCGACCAAGTGGAGAAGATCCGCAAGCTGCCCAATACGCTCGTGAGAAAGGTGAGCCCGCCCCGCCCGTCCCGAGGGATGGCGCGCGCTCTGTACTGGGAAGTGCCCGCTCTTTGCAGTTCTGTGAGTCATGGGGAAAGAAAGGAAATAGAACAGAAAGGAGCAGAGGGTAATTTTCCACATGTAATCACTGACATTTCTTCCCCTCCGCTGGGTTAATAGCCACGTCGGCAGTTTTGAAAGCGGTGGAGAATTTCCGAATTGCCATTCACATGCACCGGTTCCCCGTTGTTTCTGAGTGCTCTGGACGGAATCTCCCAGTGCACCATCAGCTGTGCCTTGTGCTGGTGACCTAAGGGCCAGGTCAGATCACAGGGCAGACCCACACAGTACCCGGGTGGCCATCCCGGGCTTACTTGGCGTGCCTGGGCAGGACAGGCCTCTGGCCTCTGGCCCGAGGGAAACTGATCCCTGCATTGCCTCAACTGTCGCCGCGGCCAGCCCAGCCCAACTCTGCGTTGCTGCCAGGGCCCCCGCCGTGCCACTGTCAGAGCACTGGCATTGCTTTCTCCTGGCCCCTTTTCTTCTTTTTTTGGAGGGCTCAGCTTTACAATAAGCCCAAGAGACTAGTATCAGCACAGAACCCCAAACTCGGGGCTGGAGCCATAGCACAGCGGGTAGGGCGTTGGCCTTGCATGCGGCCCACCTGGGTTCGATTCCCAGCATCCCATAGGGTCCCCCGAGCACCGCCAGAGTAATTCCTGAGTGCAGAGCCAGGAGGAACCCCTGAGCATCGCCGGGTGTGACCCAAAAAGTGAAAAAAGAAGCCCAAACTCACAGTTTCGCTCTTGTTTCCGGATCACACTGAGTGGTGCTCAGGGGCTGCACCTGCTTCAGAGCCGGGGGCACTGTGCTCTGCCGTGGACAGACGCTGGGGCTCCCAGACCGGGCCCTCCAGTCTGCTGTGCTCCCTTCCCGCTCCCTACCAAGTGGTCTCTCTAACCTGCTTAACCTGATTTTGGTTTTAGGACAAAGATGTTGCTCGACTTCAAGATTTCCAAGAGCTGGAACTGGTTCTGTTGATCAGTGAGAATAATTTTCTGTTCAGGAACGCTGCGTCCAGTCTGACGGAACGGCCTTGCTACAACAAGAGAGCTTCGAAACTGACTTACTAACGCAGCAGGGACCTCTTCACCGAGTAGCGTGACAGTTTTGCGTCACCTCTGGGCCAAGGACAAGCCATTGTCCCGGGGGCCCCTGGTGCCCCTGTGCCGTCCACACTAACTCCACTCTGCCTAGGTAGGGCGCCCCGACCCCGGCAGCGGTGCCGTTCCTCCAGGCCTCTTGGTGCACAATAAACCTATTGCTTGAAGCTGCGAGCCGCGGAGAAGTGGTGTGGAGAGGCAGCCGCGGCCGGCTCTTGACTCAGTGTGTTTTATGCGCCGAGTGTAAGAGTTGTTGGAGCAGAAGCCGAGAGAGAGAGAGAGCAGAGCCTATTTCTAGCCACTCCTGTCGGCAGCGCGCCTGAAGGGCCAGGGTGCGCGTCTCGGGGATTCCTGCCCACACCTCTCCTGCACCGTGGACCAGCTAGGGAGGAAGGTCTGGGCGAGCACAGGTACTGGCCAGACCAATTTCAGCGTGACTTGTGACTGTGAGGTTTCCTATTAACACATTTATAAACGTTAACTCAGGTTAAAAATATTTAAGATTGCAGATACCTTATACCAGATCATTGTACATAGGCTGTTAACCAAAAGAGCTCCCTCTTTCCTTCCCCCTCTCCTCCCGCCCCCTCCCTGTGTTTTCTTTGTAAACACACCACTGCTTCTGAGAGTCCCCCGTGGCCACCTGCTCCACGGCCGCCCCGGCCCGAGCCCTCGCCGCCACCAGAGGGCGCTCTGCGCCTCCCCAACACTGAGCGCCTTCCATGTGTGCGCAGCCTGTCCACCAGGTGAGCGCCCTCGGCCAAGAGCACAAATGTCACCTGTCCACCGTCTTCGCTTTCATCTTCCACCGGAGACAACAAGCAATTTTTGAGGCCGAATCTGTTGCTCTTTTAAAGGTTAGCGTGAGAAACTGAGTTAGAAGAGTTAGCATCTTTATTTTTGTATCAAAGATAAAGGTTATTTTGAAATTATTAGAATTTTTACACAACTCTGCCGTTGTAAGCAAATGGTCCGACCATTGGGATCCCCCCTCCCGCTCTCTCCCTGACCCACTTAGCAGAGTCAGTGGGGGGGGGTCCAGCAGGCTTTGTTCTGGGCAGACAGACACGGGATCAGACTCATGAGCAGGGCATCGGAGGCCCTTTAAAGAATGCCGCCAAGGACAGTTTTTCCTTCCTCCAGTGTCGCTGGCGTGGAAGGCCCCTGAGCTTCGGGGATGAGGACGCACACACTTAGACAACCCAGAGTGCAGGGCTTGGAGCCAGCCACGGGGCGCCCCCCTGCTGTCTGGAGCAGCTTCCCCCGCCCCCAGAGTGCCTAGATTTTCCAAAGAAACTGACCCTCCCCTCGTGTTAACGGTGCCGGAGCGCTCGGACCCAGGAGCGCGCAGATGGTGCGGTGGCCAGAGGAGGTGGCCAGAGGAGGTCAGGCTAAGACCGTGGCCTCCCCGCCACCAATGTCGGAGCGGTGTTCAAGGCCACCCTCAGGGCAGCCCCCCCCTCCCCCGTTCTTTGTGTGACTCCCCCTTTGTCCAGTGTCCGCCTCGAAGAACCAAGGTCACTTAACTGCCCCTTCCCTGAAGTGCTTTCAGGAAGAAACCTCTTTTGTGTTTCAAGCAATCAGACGTTTTTTCTGTCTAGACACGATACCCCTTTACCATTTTTCTTTGCTTGGGAAAATAAGTTTTGCAGGGTGCACTGATCAATTAAGGCCGGTTTTTATCCTGGAGGAAATCAATGCAGTATAAATTCACGTTCGGATCACTGGGGTTACAACTCTCTCAGCCATCCAGCTCAGTTAGAGGTTCTTAGAAGCAACAGCGGTGGGCCAGGGCATTCCGCAGGGGGCTTGACACCCCCCCCTCGCCCGCCCCCCCAGGTCTTCGCTCTCAAAAGCCCTCTGTAACCACCCTCTGTGCACAGAGTGGGGTTAAGACGGCACGGTGGCTGGTCGGTGAGTTTCAAGTCTTAATCTATGCATTCAGAGAAATATTTTTCTATGGCTTTGTGTAATTTATAACACGGCTTTTTTTTAGCTCTGTGAACTGTGACGTCGCCCCTCCCCCCGCATATTTAAAGCATGTGTTCACATTGTGTGTAAACATTCGCGGGAGAGCTCCCTCTGTGCATTGCTGACTGTTCAAACATAACACGGATTATTAAAATTAAATATTAACCGACTGAGCCCAGATTCTTTCATTTTGGACCCCGAATGTCACCGTCCTTCCCATGGCGGGGGGTGGGGGGTGGGAGGGGTGTTTCAATTGCGGGACCTTGCAGGAGCGAGCTGCTCGGAAGGAGAATAGAACGGCCCTCAGCCCACCTGCGCCTCCTCAGGCCTGTCAGGTGGCCCCGGAGACACGCTCCTGCTTCCCTGCGGTCGGCCTCGTTTCCCGGGAGAAGCTGAGCCTGCGAGATGGAGGTCACCCTCTCCCAACCAGTTTCTGATTATCCTATTAACTTGACACAACTGCGCCTCTCCTTCGGGCTGTCAGCCCCTGTCAGGGCCTCAATAAGCGGAGAAGCCGACTCCCGAGGCGGGAGGAAACACAGGCTTCCGCCCTCCGCTCTTGAGCCGAGCACCGTGCCCAGGAGTCTGCGTTCCTGCCGGGTGAGGGAGCGAGCGCCTTGCGGAGCAGACGTCCTGCCAAATTGGCCTAATCAATCAGGGCCGGCGCGGAGACCTTTTCTCAGCATCAGGAGAGGCAGAATAATTTGGGCATTTGTGCTTTCAGACTTGCTCTATCACCGGGACGGAAGACTGCTTCCACCTGCTCATAAACAGCCCAGGCAGAAACCGCCTGCCAAAAAAATGTGATTAACCTTTTACAAATGGTCCTGCAGCACAGGCTGCCCCGATGCATATAGGAAAAAAAAAACCAGATCAAAGTAGTCATGGAGGGTGCAAACATTTTAGGGAGGGGGAGCAAACAAGCCATCCCTCAGGCTCGAAGAATACAAGTGAGCCGGGCCACCTCCCAGTGAGAAAATCCAGCCCTGAGCCTGGGCCGGGGGAGAGCACTGACCCCACCGGAAGAACTCTCTGCCTTGCTCAAGAAAGCAAATTTTGGGGCTGGAGTGATAGCACAGCAGGTAGGGCGTTTGCCTTGCATACGGCCGACCCGGGTTTGAATCCCAGCATCCCATATGGTCCCCTGAGCACCACCAGGGGAAATTCCTGAGTGTAGAACCAGGAATAACACCTGTGCATCACCGGGTGTGACCCAAAAAGCAAAAGAAAGAAAGAAAGAAAGAAAGAAAGAAAGAAAGAAAGAAAGAAAGAAAGAAAGAAAGAAAGAAAGAAAGAAAGAAAGAAAGAAAGAAAGAAAAAGAAAGAAAGAAAGAAAAAGAAAATTTCATTCCCCTACTCATCCTGCGGGCCAGCCCAGCCTCTGGGGGGCCCCTGTGCCCTTCGTGTTCAGCTCCAGCGGGACTGAGTCAAGAGGAGTGGTTCAAGACCTCTTTGGCTCTGGGGGGACTGTCTGGAACAGAATTGCTTAAATGAAGCACCAGGTGAAGCACCAGACATCTGTCGGCCCCCCTGGAGAAGGCTGAGGGGTCCCGGGGAGCACAGCTACTTTGCCCGGGGCCTGGGTCTTTTTCTCCCCACTTTTATGGTACTTGCCCCGCAGCACGTGGGCTGCTGCCGGGACCCTGTGAGTTCTGGCCGTGAAGACAATATCTGTATCCTAACTCTCTCGGGGTTTGAAGTTTTCAGAGAACCCAGCCATATAGGGAGAGACATTCCTGCCTCTGCCTCTCCCCCTCCCCACTCTGGGTCGCCCACAAGGTCCCGGTTCCCACATCCCGTGGAAAGGCAGAGACGGGTAACACCGGTGTAGACAGCATTCACCACGTTGCTTTATTTCATCAGTGCCCCATTTTTAATGGATTCAGGCCAGCACCCCAGAGTCCAGGACTCAGTTCCCAGGAATGGCTCTTAGTCCTATGTTCCGAAAGGAAAATGTGTTACTGAAAAAAAAAAAAGCCTTCGGAGTAGAAAATATGAACAATCACAGGGGCAGGGTGTCATTCTATGCAACAACTGAAATGGGACTGTGTAGGAAGGATCACAGGTCGGGAACCTGGAGCCTGAGGGCGAGTCTGGCTCCGCCTCGAACTAGCTTTAACCTTGGGCACAACGGTCAGCGCTGGACGTCACTTCCCCAATCGAAGCACGGAGCACCCTTCACCAGTGAGGCGCTGTCCACAGGCGGATCCGAACAAGACACCTGCACCTCGGGTCTGGGACAGGTCACCGATGGCATCTATTCCCTTTCGGAGGGAAACTGAGGAGGGTCAGGGGGAAGTCCCAAGACGGTGGATCAGGCCAGACCAGCATCCCGGGCCATGCTGTAGAAGATGCCTCTGGCAGCGATCAGGTGGCATGGAGAATCAAACTCCGCTACCGTCCCTTTGTCCAGAACCAGGACCCTGGCCGAAGCAAAGGAAGGATCAGGCAGGCCCATCAGCCCAGACTCCGCCTCTGAGCCCCACCTCGCCTTTCTGGGGACCGTGAGACCCCGCGGTGACGCCAGCCCTCTGCGTCACGCAGCCCATTGGCAAGGCGCGTGCTCACCAGCCGGGTTATTTTAGCTGCTCTGGTTGCTCTCCTGGCAAATTTGAGGCGGTTTCTGGGATCAAATACGAGGTCCTATTCATCTCTCCTGGTCGGGGCTCCGAAAGCCTTCCCTAATGAGCCCTTCCCCTGGCCGGGGTCAGAGGACCGTGTGCTGGGCCCCGGGAGCTCCCGGCTGCTTTATGCCGGCTCACAAAGGCACAGCGGGAGCCCCGGCCTCAGCCAGGGCTGACCCCAGAAATCTGGGACTCTGCAAGACTGGCTGTTGCCACCACGTGGGCCCCCCTCTCCGCTCCCATGCACACACACAGATACACAAATGCACACATAGTATACAAGTGTGCATACAAATGTGTGTGTGCATGCTTACACACATACACACACTCGTGGGCTGAGGATTGAAATGTCCTCTCGGTATGTGTATCTGTGGACTGGAGCGATAGCACAGCGGGTACGGCGTTTGCCTTGCACACGGCCAACCCGGGTTCGATTCTTCCATCACTCTCGGAGAGCCTGGCAAGCTACTGAGAATGTCCCACCTGCAAGGCAGAGCCTGGCAAGCTACCCGTGGCGTATTTGATATGCCAAAAACAGTAACAACAAGTCTCACAATGGAGACGTTACTGGTGTCTGCTCAAGCAAATCGATGAACAGTGGGACGATAGTGCTACAGTGCAATGTGTATCTCTGTGTGTATGTGTGTCTATATTTGTGTATGTGTATGTGTCTGTATGTATGTCTATGTGTATTTGTGTCTGTGTGTGTCTGTATGTGTGTCTGTATGTATATCAGTGTGCCTGTGTGAGGATATGTATGTATGTATGTATGGGTGTCTGTGTGTCTGTATGTGTGTGTCTATGTTTGTCTGTGTGTATGTATGTCTGTGTATCTGTATGTGTATCTGTGTTTATGGGTGTATATCTGTTTGTGTGTCTGTCGGTGTGTGTGTATGATTGTCTGTCTGTGTGCATGGGTATATGTCTATGTGTGTAAGGGTATATGTCTATGTGTAAGGGTGTGTGTATGGGTGTGTGTATGGGTGTCTATGTCTGTGTGCATGGGTGTGTGTCTATGTGTGTCTGTGTCTGTCTGTGTGGAAGGGTGTGTGTCTATGTGTATATGAGTGTATGTGTGTCTGTGTGTATGGGTATGTGTCTATGTGTTTGTATGTCTATGTATGGGTGTGTGTCTGTATGTATATATGTGTCTGTGTCTGTTATGTGTAGGGGTGTGTGTCTGTGCATGTGCATCCGTTGCCTGAAATGCTCAGCCAAGGCAGGACCAACAGTGAGCTGGGCCTCAGCCCGGCAGGTCCGGGGGGCTCCCCCCACCTGGGGAGCTGCTCCTCACTGGGTGTGGACCGTATCAGGGGCTTGCAGGTGGGGTCAGGGGAACAGGTTTATGGACGCCACCGCCAAATTGGGGGCAGCAGCCACACCAGGTGGTGCTCAGGGTTTATTCCTGGCAGTGCTTGGGGAGAGTGCAGGGTATACTGAGGCTCGAACCCGGGTAAGTCTTGTGCATGGCGTGCTCCTCCCCACTGCACTATGGCTCTGTTGTTCCTCCTGCACACTCCTTCAGCAGGGGCTTGCTGCCATGCTGCCTCTTCTGGCCCCTCTGGTCTCCCCTGTCTGCAAGGGCCCACTCACACCTCCCCAGGCAAGCTTCTGAGGATGAGGTCCCCCAGGGTCCTTGAAGGGGGACCCAGGGACGAAGCGAGCATCTCCCAGGGCACCATGCACTGGCTCTCCACCACTCCACAGCAGCCGAGACACATTTCC
The DNA here is from genome assembly GCF_027595985.1 of Sorex araneus. Taxonomy (NCBI): domain Eukaryota; kingdom Metazoa; phylum Chordata; class Mammalia; order Eulipotyphla; family Soricidae; genus Sorex; species Sorex araneus. The sequence continues at coordinate 213,203,494 of NC_073304.1, forward strand.
GGGTCTGCTGAAACAGGACCCCAGAAGCCTGAGCAACCGCCAGGCACACGGGCGGCCCTCGGGCCTCCCTCTGACACCTGACCTCCTCAGCAGAGCGGGGCCCCACCAGGGCAGGCACCTCAGCATCACCGGAACCAGGCAGCAGAGGGCCCCGAGGGAGGGCAGCATGCAGCCCCCTCCCCTCGCAGTATTCTAGGGGCTCCCAAAGCCTCTGGTGTGTCTCAGAAAACAGCCCTGCCTGCCCCTGGTCCAGGACTCAGGCAACCTCTCCTCGGCCGGGCCTCTGCCCCGCACTCACTTCCCGTGGGCCAGGGACCCCGCCCCGCCCGCCCGCAGAGCCCACCTGTCATAGTCCATGATGGTGTGGAGGCGGTGGGCGATGGTCAGCACCGTGCAGTGCTCAAACTGGCTGCGGATGACAGCCTGGATGAGCTTGTCCGTCTCCAGGTCCACGGCAGCCGTGGCCTCGTCTAAGACCAGGATGCAGCTCTTACGGAGCAGGGCCCGGGCCAGGCACACCAGCTGCTGCTGACCCACGCTGCAAGGGAGGCAGGCCATCGTCTCAGCGGGGCGCCTGCCGCTCTGCCCTGCTCTCCCCCCCCCCCCCCCGCCTTCCGGCCACATCCTTCCCGTGATGCAGGACAGCCGTCCAGCTCTGCAGCCTGAGCCCGGTCCTCCTGCTCCCGGCGTGCAGACGGGGACCCTGAGGGGCCTTGGGGACAGAGCCAGTGTCTTACACGGGGACAGCCCCAGCCCGTTTCTGCGAGCCCTTGGCCTCCTCTTGCAGTGACACCTGGTACTACGATGGCCCTTGGCTTCACTGCATTCGTCACACCTTAGTCAAAAAGCACCCAGGGGCCGGAGCCACAGTATAGCAGCTGGGGTGCTTGCGCTACATGAGGCTGATACAGGTTTGATCCTGAGCATCCCATATGGTCCCCTGAAAGGGCCCCTGAGTGCAGAGCCAGGTGTAAGCCCTGAGCACCACTGGGTGTATCCCCCACCTCGCCGAAACAAGAGAGAAAGAGAAAGCACGTCAATGCCTCTCCTGGCCATTCCTCTGTGTATGGTCTCAGAATTAAGATGGGCTTGTAGTTCTGGAGGGTGGGGCCAGGGCTCTGTGGTGGGTGCAGAGAAGGGCCCTAACAGGGAGGACCTCAGTAGCCCCCCAGGTGTGAGCCCTGGAATGCAAACGCTCTCCTGTAAGCCAGAGGCAGGGAACAAAGCAGGCTGTGTTCCCCGGGGCGGGGCGGGCCGGGAGGATGCAGCACCCCCTCCCCAAGGACAAATACCTCCGTCCTTTCCCAAAGGGGTGAGTCACCGCAAGCGCATGCCTGCCCTCACGCAAAAGCCAGCCGCTCTCCTTGGCCCGGTCCCACGGCTAATGAAGGCGCTGGCAGCAGAATGCACCACCACCTCAGCCTCCGGGCTGATTTATGGGGGGACCGGCCCGGACGAGACACAGCCTCTGCTCCACGTGGCGACCAGCTCCGTGGGGGAGGAGGGGAGCCAGGGAACCAAGGGCTCCCGCCGGGGGAGGTGTGACGGCACGTGGGAATGAAGAGGGGGCCAGGTCTGGTGAACCATGCCTGCCCACCAGTGACCCCAACACAACGCTATCAGTGGACCCAGAGAATGCACGTTCAAACATCCAGGCTGTGGGGGAGGCTGGGAGCGATGGCAGCGAGGCACCTAGGAAAAGTTGGGGGCGAGACTCCCCACTTTCGGGGCTAGAGCATTGGCCTTGCGCGCGGCCGACCCGGGTTCGATTCCCAGCATCCCATACGGTCCCCCAAGCACTGCCAGAGGTAATTCCTGAGTGCAGAGCCAGGAGTAACCCCTGTGCATCGCGGGTGTGACCCAAAAAGCAAAAAAAAAAAAAAAAAAACCAACTCCCCACTTTCTGGGCCAGGGAGATAGTACAGGAGTTACGGCACATTGCATAAGCTGATCCCTGGCGTGGTATATGGTCTCCCGAGAACCGTACCAAGTGTGATCCCGGAGCACAGAGACGGGAATAAACCCTGAGCACCACCAGTGGGGCCCAACCCTTCCCCCTCTAGTAAAACAAAACAAAAACACAACTTTCTTCAGCGCCTCTCCTGCCCCCTTTGCTCATTGAGCAGCTTGAGGCAAATCATTTCCTCCTCTGGAAGCTTATTTCTGGGCCACGGGACTGCAGTAAAGATTTTTTTTAAAAGATACTGGGAGCCAAAGGGCTTTTAACATATTAAATGATGTGCAAATGTAGGTTTTTTTGTTTTTGAGGCCTGCAGAGTCCCTGGATAAGGACTCAGAGAGTGGTTGGAACACTGGAACAGAGGAGCAGGAGGGGAGCAGGCGGGGGATGCCTCCAAGGACTCCAAGGGGGGGTGGCTTCTCATGGGGGGCTGGGCTCCCTCTCCAGCAGGAAGCCGCCCCCCTACCCCCCAAGAGAAACAGACGTAGTAGAAAGGCAACAGAAAGGACAAACATGAGGAGCAGGAGAGAGAGATAGAGAGAGAGCACTGAGGGCAGGGCGCTTGCCTCGCACACAGCTGGCTTGGCCTTGACCCTTGCACCCTGTACAGTCCCCCAAGTGCTGCTGGGACGGAGTCTTGAGTGCAGAGCCAGGAGCAAGCAACCCCTGAGCACTGCAGGGTGTGTAAGCCAAGTTTCGGCATCGCGGCTTATAGCACTGCTCCTGATGGGGTTTCACGCCTGACCCCGCAGCGCGCAGGACCCTCTGCCCTCCCTCGGAGGGGTCACTTCCCTCCGACCTGGTCCCAGGGTTCCTGTCCCTGTCCCAAACTCCCGCCCCTGCCAGCGGCAGGCTTCCAGGAGGAGCAGAAGATCCGTCCTCGTGTCCTTCCTTTCTTTTCATGGGTGTGGGAGGGAGGCTGGGGGCAAATGAGGGAAGAGAAGAGGGAGCTTAGGGGGCGCAGGAGGAAGCGCCCACCAGCCCTCCCTCGCACCCCGCCCAGAAAGCCCCCGTCTCTCAGAAGGCAAAGGGGAACTGTGGGGCTTGCTTTGCTCGCTCCTGAGCTGCGGAGGAAACTCCGTGTGCCAGGTGCATGGAGGATGCTCCCCCAAGGCACTGCATCTCTGTCCCTTCCCCACCCACAGGCAACCGCAACCCGGGTGCCGGACCACCTCAGGGGACCCAGCACGCACTGAGGTTAGCCTTGGCCCCTCCGGCTCCTGGCTCTCCTCCCAGACCCGCACACCTCTGCTGGCGGCGACTCGGGCCTCCACTTACTCATCTGCAAAGTGGGGCCACCATTGGGACCTAGGGGAGGGGGCCATGGGACAGTGCACACAGGGGTCCCCGGCTGCCCCTGGGGGTGCAGAGGGCTGAAAGGCTGCCTGCGTTCTTCTCATGGGGTGCCAGGTCCTCTGCTCCCATGGCACGCCCCTCCCCGCCCCCCTGGCCCCGAATTACCTGAGGTTCTCCCCACCCTCCTGGCACTGGAATTCCAGGCCGGCCGGCTGGGAAGCCACGAAGTCGCGCAGGTGGCACAGCTCCAGGACACGCCAGAGGGTCTCTTCGGAGTAGGCGCTGAAGGGGTCCAAGTTCATCCGCAAGGTCCCCGAGAACAGGAAGGGCTCCTGGGACCCCAACAAGGACTCAGAGGGTGTCAGCTGCAGCTCCCAGGGGGGAGTGCGGGCCCCAGAGTGAGGGGGGGAAGCGGAGCTCTCCGGCACCCCCCGCCCCCCAGGCAGGCAGCCGCCCCCGCACATAAGCGGCATCTGCGGAGAAGTGATAAGCCGGGTGCTGCCAATCAGGGCCCCGGGCGACATGAAACCCAGCCGCTAATCTGGTGCTGAGCCAGCAGGAACGAAGGGAAGCCTCCAGGGGAGCAGGAAACGGGAGACCAGGGCCCAGGGCCCAGAGCGGGCGTCCAGCGCGCACGGGCCTGTCCTCCTGGTCCCCATCTGCTGGCCCGGGCGGCTGGAGGGCCAGATCCCCTCCAGCCAGGGTAACCTCTGGCCCTTTCAAGGCTCCAAGGCCGGGCTGGGCGTCCCCGACCCCCCAGCCCCCCAGGGCCGGTGCAGAGCCGGCCGCCCACCTGGGGGATGACGGTCAGCCGGGACCGCAGGTCGTGGAGCCCCAGGTCGGCCACGTTGAGGCCGTCGATGCGGATCTCGCCCTGGGTGGCCTCCAGGATGCGGAACAGGCACAGGGTCATGGACGACTTGCCGGCCCCCGTGCGGCCCACGATCCCCACCTGGGCCAGCGGGCGGGCAGCGGGCGGTCAGCTGGAGGCTGCGGCGAGTGGGCGTGACCCGCCGTCCCCACCCCCACAGGCCCCGACCCCCAGCAGCCCCCCGCCCGGGCAGCGTCCAGCCCCGCGGCACCTTCTCGCCGCCGCCCACGCGCAGGCTCAAGTCCTTCAGCACCAAGTCCAGGCCGGGCCGGTAGCGCACCGAGTAATTCCGGAACTCCACCTCGCCACTCGGGGGCCAGCCCGAGGGGGGCCGGCTGCCCTCCACCACCCAGGGGGCCTGGCCCAGAGGAAGGAGGGTCCTCACTGGGATGAGCCTCTCCCCCACCTCCCTTCTCAGCCTCCCTCTCCGCTCCCCGCTGCACACGGCCCCGCGTGGGTTTGGGGAGCCGTCCCCACGTGTCCCCGTCCTGCCCTCTCCTGCTGACCCACTTCTGAGCCACCCCTCACGGCCTGCCTCGACTGTCCCTCTCGTCATCTATCCCGTGTCTGCTACCCCAAGACAGTGCGAGGGTTCCAGCGCCAGCTCACGGGGTCCCTGGACCCTTGAGGCGGGCATTCTAGCCCAGGGGTCAGGCAGACAGCACACACGCAAAGCCCTGAGTGCTGAGAAATGCCAGGTGTTGTTTGGCACAGGGCAATCAGGGAAGACTTCCTAAGGAAGGGACGGAGGGCTTAAAGACTTAACCAGAACCATAAATGTTGACACTCCTAAAACCACGTTTCCTCAGCTACCATAAAAATAAAAATGTGTTCGCCTGCAGAGATAGTACAGCAGGTGAGGCCCCCAAACCTGATATAAAATTTAAAAAATATACACAGGGGTGAGCTGGAGTGATAGTACAGTGGGTCGGGTGCTTGCCTTGCACATGGTTGATCTGGGTTCAGTCCCCGGCTTCCCATACGGTCCCCAATGGGATGCCAGGAGTGATGCCTGTGCCCAGAGCCAGGAGTAACACCTGAGCATTGCCAGGTGGGTCTCCTTCCCCTCCCCCCAAAAAATGTGCACGGGGGGATGAATGGGAGTTCTTGAGCATTTTGGTGGCGATGAGGTTGAGGTCACTGTGTATATAACAAGGTCACATATGCCACACCATCATAAACACATTACCTTAGCACTGTAGCACTGTTATCCTGTTGCTCATCAATTTGCTCAAGCGGGCACCAGTAACATCTCCATTGTGAGACTTGTTGTTACTGTTTTTGGCATATCGAATACGCCACGGGGAGCTTGCCAGGCTCTGCCGTGCGGGCGGGATACTCTCGGTAGCTTGCCGGGCTCTCCGAGAGGGACGGAGGAATCGAACCCACGTCAGCCATGTGCAAGGCAAACGCCCTACCCACTGTGCTTTATCGTTCCAGTCCAAACACATTACCTTAACTATAATAAATTAAAATTTGCGGGGCCTGTACCCGGCTGTGCTCAGGGCTTAGTCCTGGCTATGTGCTCAGGGATCAATATTTGGTGCCAAGGATCAAGCCCAGGTCAGTGCCCTCCCCGAGGTCCTAGCGCTCTCTCGATAACACATCAACCGAATGTGTTAATAGGTCTCTGTTGTAGGGCGGAGCAGAGCAGGGACCTGCCGTGCAGAGGACACAGGGAGTGGGACCAGGATCCAGGGCCACGCAAGGCCATTTTCAGGATGAGAGTTTTCCAGCCTGAGAAAGAAAGAACCACAGCAGGGCCGTCCACAGAGAACAATTTTGTGATTTGATGTCTTTTTAAAGGATCCCTCTGGCTGCTAAGAGGGGAAGGGAAGGTGGAGACAGGAAGAAGTTGGAAGGCTGTTAAAATTAATTGGGCATAAGATGATGGCGGCGGCGGCGGCGGCGCTGCCGGCTTCGTGACAGGCTGGATTACACGCCTTGGGATGCTCTGTTCAAAATGAAAACCCGTGGGGAAACCCAGGTTCAAGGCAATTATAAATGGGGCCGGGGCAGTAACCTAGCAGGTCAGAGCACCTGTATTGCATGCAGCGACCCGGGTTCAATCCCGGGTACCTCTATGCTCCTCTGATTCCCCCACCAGGAGCGATCCCTGAGCACAGAGCCAGGAGTAAGCCCTGCTGGGTGTGGTCCCAAGACAAAGTGAAATTAAAGCGATTATGAATGTCTAGGGACCGCATTAGAGCGTTAGGCTGGGAGCTTGGGGGTGTCCTTGGAACTGCCGTCCCTTCAAGAAGGGGGGAGGGGGGCGTGTGTCCCTGCCCAGGAAGGCAGCTCTGCTTCCAGGCAGGACAGACCGGTGGGGCAGGACCGCATACACAAATGGGGAGGTGCTGGAGGAGCAGGTGCTGGACAGGAAGAGGGGGGGTCTGAGGAAGCTGGTGGGGGGTATGGCAGTGATGGGGGGGAAGGGGGGCGGAAGGGAGGGGCCTCAGGGCCGAGGTGCTCTTTGTTCTGTCTGAATTACAGGAGGAGAGAACCGTGTCCCCTGGGCTGGGACCAGAGGGCACTGGTGGGCCAGGGCAGGGCACTGAGAGGGCCAGGAAGCCAGAGGCGGGCAAGGTAAGGAAGAAGGGCCGACCATGTATATTAACTTTGGTGACTGGGGGCAGGGAGGGGTCCACTCCCAGTGGTGCTCAGGAACCACTCCTGGCCCTGAACTCTGGGATCAGTCCTGGTAGGCTCTGGGGGCCATCTGGGGTACTGGGGATCAAACCCAGCCGCAGGCTGCTAAGCAAGTGCCTTACTCGCTGTACTATCTTTCTAGCCCCACTGACCGTATTTTATTTTATTTAGTTAATTAATTAACTTTTTGCTTTTTGAGTCACACCTGGCAATGCACAGGGGTTACTCCTAACTTTGCACTCAGGAATTACTCCTGGCGGTGCTCAGGGGACCATATGAGATGTTGGGAATCGAACCCAAGTCGGCCGCGTGCAAGGCAAACGCCCTTGTGCTATCGCTCCAGCCCCCGGCGGTGCACAAGGGTTACTCCTGGCTCTGTGCTTAGGGATTACTCCTGACAGTGCTTGGGAACCATATGGGAGGGATGCTGGGAATCTGAACCCGGCTCGACCGCGTGCAAGGCAAACGCCCTACCCGCTGTGCTATTGCTCCAGCCCCCCACCATCCGTATTTTAAAGCAAGATTACTAGGGATCAGAGGAACGGGACAGCGGAGGAACGGGACAGCGGCGCAAGGGGTCTGGCATGTCTGGGATGGAAGGAGGAGTCCGACCACTCTGGCTTGAAGATGGGAATCGACAGAGGGAGCAAGACCCATCAGGGAGGAAGGGGGTGTGAATGAAAGTCCAGCAAAGAACAAATAGGAGCACTGGACTCTGAAGCCAGGAGGGACATTTCCTGTCATTTCCAGGTAAAGGAAAGGGGCTCAGGATGTGGCTCTGGGGTCATCCTTTCCCCCCGCCACCCCAGCACTGCAGAGCGTGCCTCAGGGGCCCCCAGTGCTGGGACCAAGCATTGGCCCACTGGATCTGGTTGGACAAATAATGTTCCAAGTGCCCTCCTTCCCCCCACTAACTCCAGGAATTAACAATAAAGTTAAATAAAAGAGAAAGAAAGAAGGTGAAAGGTACACAGGGAGAATTAAAAAAAAATCATGGGGGGGGCAGGTGTGTGAGGGGGTTGCTTGTGGGACCGTGTGATGCCAGGAATCCAATCTGGAGCATGCTGGAAAGTATGCACTTTAGTCCTTTGAATCGTCTCTCAAGTCCTAACAGAACTGAGAGTCTAGGCTGGGAGAGATGATACCAGAGGTAAGAAACTGGCCTTGCCTGTGGCAGACCCTAATTTGAATCCCTGTCACCCCAGACTGTCCCCTGAGCACAGTCAGGATCACCTCTGAGCACGGAGCTAGGATGAACCACTGAACACTGTCAAATGAAACAAAAACAAAAAATGAAAAAAAAATAGAGGTGGATAGAGTGATAGCACAGCGGGTAGGTCGTGCCTTGCACACGACCAACCCAGCATCCCATATGGTCCCCTGAGCACCGCCAGGAGTAATTTCTGAGTGCAGATCCAGGAGTAACCCCTGTGCATCGCCAGGTGAGACCAAAAAAGAAAGAAAAAAAAAAAACAGAAAATCTGGATGTAGGGGAGGTCAATGGGCTTTTCTTGTCCTCACTGAAGTGTTGGGTGACGTCATAGACTGAACGCAAGAGAGAAAAGGCAAGGGTCTGAGGAGAAAGATGCTTTGGAGCAGGGAACACGGGTTCAGGAGGCAGAGGCAGAACACCCTCTGTGGCACGCGCTCACCCAGCGGGGTAGACTCCGATCTTTTCCAGCACCCTGGGTGGAAGGCAGTAAGATGGGATTCCGTGGTGCGGTCTCGTGGTTGAGGTGTGCGTGATGGGGGAGGAGGGGGAGCACAGAGGAGTTCAGGCCACACGAGCCGACGGAAAAGGGACAAAGGCAGGTCATGAGAGTGGGGGTCTCAGGTGGGAACAAAGCATGCGACAGCGGAGGGCTTGAAACACACATGTTGGGAATGGAGATCTCATGTGGTTGCAGGGGGTGCTGGAGAGACAGCACAGCAGGTAGGACGCTTTCCTTGAATGCAGCCGACCCGGGTTTGAGCCCCGGAATCCCATGTAGTTCCCCAAAGTCCCCAGGACTGATCCCTCAGTACTGAGCCAGGAGTAAACCCTGAATACCGCCACGTGTGGCCCCAAACAAAAAATGAATAAAGTGGTTGGGTGGTTGGATGTGGGGGCCAGAGAGATAGCACGGGGTTGATGTGCTTACTTTACGTGGGACTGACCCAACTTTATCTCTGGCACCGTATGTAGTCCACTGGGCGCTACTCGGGGTCTTTCCTGACCACAGAGCCAAGAATAACCCCTGAGTACCGCTAAGTGCCCCCCCACCCCAAAGAAAGAAAGTGGCTGAATGTTCCAGAGCGATGGTGCAACTGGTTGAGCAGCCTTTGCACTCAGGGGCCCTGGGAAGGATCCCTGGCACTGCATTGTCCCCTGAGCACTGCTGGGAGAGAACTCCCCTCCCAGCACTGAGCCTGGAGGAGCCCCTGAGCACTGTGAGGCGTGACCCCCAGGTTAAAGAATAAATAAATCAACAACCCAAACTGAAACAAAATCAAATCCAGTGAAAGTGGCTCCTTGCCCTGGATGTCTCAGAGACGGTGAGGCCTCCAGGCACGCAGCTATCTGAGGTGTGGCCACAGGAGGGAGAGGGGAGGAGAAAGTCAAGCCCCCAAGGAGAGGGGAAGTCTCCCCCCACACCATGGCAGTCTGCCCCCTCTCTGCTCCTCTAAGTGGGCCTGCGGGGTTGAAGTCCTCACTACCCTCTTCACCCCAGAACGGTTCCCCCTTCTCTGCCCTTGATGTGTGTGCCCCCCCCCACCGCCCTAGAGATCCCGCCGTCCACAGCACAGCCCTGCCCTCTGGCCGACTCTCACTCAGTCCATCTCACTCATTCAAAGCCTCTATGCCTCCTAGCTTCTACCTCTGGATGAAGAGAAATGAAGGAAGGAATGATGGGGTCACCAGAGCTTTTGCCTTGGGGGACAGAAACAGGCACCCCAGCACCCTTCTCCAGCTATGCCAGACTCTCCTTCCCCCAGGCGCTTCCCAGTACCCACCTCCTGCTCGGTCTTAGAGTACTCCTTCACTCTCTCCACAGACACGATGTTAGAGTCCAGGTCGGACACCATTCGGAGCATCATGTTCAGATAAAATGTCACCTGGAGTGACAGTACAGTGGGTAGGACATTTGCCTTGCTCACAGCCAACCTGGGTTTGAGCCCTGGCATCCCATATGGTCCCCCAAGCACTTCCAGGAGTAATCCCTGAGTGCAGAGCCAGGAGTAACTCCTGAGCATCACTGGGTGTGGCCAGCAAACAAAACAAATTAAAAAAAAAAACAATCATAACAGGGTTGGAGAGGTAGTGAAGTGTTTGCCTTGCATGTAGACAACCCAGATGGACAACCCAGGTCTGGCCATCCATGGTCCCCTGAGTACTGCCAGAAGAGATCCCTAAGTGCAGAGCCAGGCGTAACCCCTGAGCATAACCCAAACCAAAACAATGACAACAAAAAGAAATTCTGATCGACTTCAGGACACTCCCATAGCAGTGACTTGCTGCATCTATAGGCTGTCGTGGGCAGGGCGGCTCCGTCTGGCCTTGGGACCGATCTCACATTTCCAACAAGATGATTCTTATGATACCCCTTTCCTCCCCAAAGACATATTCCCCTTGCATTACAATCACTAGAGGAGGGAGGGGGCCTCCACGCTGGCTGTGAGCTCAGAGTCCTGGCAGTGGCCCGGTGTCCCAGGTTTCTGTCTCTGTGGTGGCCCCGCCAAGACCTGCTCACCTGCAGGGCGTAGGCCACAGAGAGGCCCACCACCCCCGGACTCAGGGTGCTTTTCCCAATCACAGCGAAGAGAGCGGTAAAGAACACGACGCAGGTTCCCACGAACTCCAGCCGGGCCGACAGCCACCTGTGGGCCCCGACAAGAAGGTGGGGGGTGGAGGGAAAGGGGCCGGAACCCAGGACACCAGGGGACCCCCACGGAGCCCGCCCTGGTGGGGAAGGGGGAGCTCCGGACCGGTTGGAGACAAAGTTGGGGTAACAGCTCCTCTGGTTGGTGTCCACCTTCAAGTCATTCATGGCCACAAAGTCCTGGCTGCGGCCAAAGGCCCGGATGACGCTGGTGCCTGTCAGTGTCTCCGAGAAGTGGGAGAAGATGGGCGAGCGGCTGACGGACTCCAGCCGCTTCAGCTGCCGGGATGTGGCCATATAGAAGCGCTGGTGGAGGGTGGGGAAAGCTTGGGGGCAGGACCTGGGAAACCCTAACTCGCTTATCCTCTGAACCCTTCCGCATCCCCGCTCTGTCACCCTCCCAGCCAGCCCCATGTCCCCACGAGAACTTGCTCCCTTCCCCTTCTTTTTTTTTTGGGGGGGGGGTCACACCCAGCGATGCATAGGGGCTACTCCTGGCTCTGCACTCAGGAATTACTCCTGGTGGCCGTATGGGATGCTGGGATTCGAACTCGGGTCGGCTGCATGCAAGGCAAACGCCCTACCCGCTGTGCTATCGCTCCAGCCCTCCTTCCCCTCTTGTAAGATCCAAGACTTAGGGTGCTGATGGAGCTCCGTGAATTCAATCCATACTTTCCTTCCGGCCAGTTCTGCTCAGTTTCCCAGGCCCTCTCCTCCAGGAAGCCTCTCCTGGATTCCTGCTCAGTTCATGCATGACCTCTCAGCCTCAGGAGATAGATAGGGGGAGATGGTTTCCAACCCTCACCTTGCCTGACCTCCTAAGTCAGGAAGATGCCTATCTCCATGTAGGGGTGCCAGTAATATATTCACCCTAACTTTTTTTCTTTTTTACAAAATTTGCAAAAACAGGGGCTGGAGTAATAGTATAGCCAGTAGAGCATTTGCCTTGCAGATGGCCGGGTTCAATTCCTGGCATCCCATATGGTCCCCCGAGCACTGCCAGGAGTAATTCCTGGTGAAGAGCCAGGAGTAACCCTTGAGCATCACCGAGTGTGACCCCCTCAAAAAGTTGCAAAAACAAGATAGCTCTGTATCCTTTGCTGGTTCCCACCGCTCTCATTGCTCCCGCAGCAATGCCCAGGGGTTGCACACAAGCTCAATCACATTTTTGGTTGTGGTGCTTGTGCATGTGCTTCCTGTGGGTTGCACTCTTGCTGGCTGTGCACAAGGGCAAGTGCATACCTCATTTTGGAAGTTTGGGCCACACCTGGTGCTACTCAAGGGCTATTCCTGTCTCCGTGCTCAGTGATCATTCCCAGTGCTGCTCGAGGGACCACAAACGGTGTGTCAGGGGTTAAACCTGAATCAGCCGCACACAAGGTCAGCACCGTAACCCCTGAACTGCTTCTTTGACCCCACTGGCACACCTTAGTGTGACTTACTGCTTGGGTGGGCACACTTTGCTGTGGGGCAAGGGTCCCAAGCAGCAGAGATGCTGTGGGACACTCAGAAAATGGGCAGCATCAGGGGTCAAGCTTGAAGTCAAACCATGCTACAAATCAGGGGAGTACAGCCCTTGCCCTGCACACAGCCAACCCCAGCTTACATCCCAGCACCACACATGGATGGATCCCTATGGCCCTCCTGGAATGGTCCCTAAGCACAGAGACATCAGGTATGGCCCCAAAACCAAAATAAATAAACAAACTTGCAGTCTTATGCTTGCAGATCAGGCACTTTTTGCCACTTAGCCATTCCTGGGTTTTCATTATATATATATATAAAAATATATAAAAATATCAAAATACCAAAAATATATAAAAATTACAAAAAATATCCAGAAATATCTGTAAATATATTTACAGATATTTCTGGATATTTTTTGTAATTTTGGGGGTTTGTTCTCAAACCTGGTTTGGTCATGTGCAAAGCATTCTACTCACTATACTATCTCTCTAGCCCCTGCTTTTGCACTTTTTTTTTTAATAAGCTTTCATTTTAAATTATTTGTTGGTGGGCAACCCCAGCTGTGCTCAGAGCTTACTCCCAGTTCTGCACTCAGGAAATACTCATGAGAGTTCTCAGAGGACCACATGGGATGCTGGGAATCAAACCCAGGTCAGCCAGATGCAAGGCATGCACCCCATCCGTCATACTACCTCTCCAGCTTCTAATCTTTGCATATTTGTATAATCTTCATCTTTTATTATTTGTTTCTTTGGGTGGGGCATACCCAGTGGTGCTCAGGGCTTACTCCTGGTTCTGCTCTCAGGGATTACTCCTGACAGAACACAGAGGACCACATGGGGTGATTGAAGTTGGGTCAGACACGTGCAAGGCAAGTGTTATACCCACTGTACTATTGCTCTAACCCTACATCTTTTTCCTTAAATAGCTTCCCACCGCGCAGTGTTTAAACGTTATCTTCATTCAGCTGGAGCCTCAGCTTCTATCCCTTGCCTTGTGAGAAGAGCAGGCCATCCCGCACGTGGTTGGCAAATCTCTGTGCTACACCACATGGCCCAGAACGAGGGTGGGGGGGCATAGAGGGGCTGAGTTTCCATCCGCCTTGGCATGACCTTCCTCAAGGGACTGGTTTATAGAGAAACAATGTGCGGTAAGACAAAAGCTTCTTATGGTTGGCTGTATCTGAACGTGATCAATCCCTCTGTTAAAGACACACACACATACTATTTCAGGTATGTTTAAAGAGAAGCCAAGGATAATCTGTCTCCAAGCGCTCACATTTGCTGGAGCTTGGGGCAGAGAGTTCCGGGACCAGTCACAGTGCACTAGGATTTCATTCTATTTTTGTTTGGAAGCCACATCCAGCAGGGATCAGGGTGGATTCAGTGGTGATTGGGGATCGAAGCTTGACCTCCAGCCTGTGCCCAGCCCTTTGAAGCTATCTCTCCAACCCCTTATAAGGGGTTGCTTTGCCCTGGCAACAAACTTGTAAGGCCAGTTCTACTTTCCAGATGAGGAGAATGCATTTTCAGGAAAGGACAGCCGGGTCTACCACCCTCGGCAAAACACAGTTGCCAGGCACGAGTTGGACCACTCTCTGCCCAGCCCACACAGATTCAGGCCCAGGAAAGCCACGCCTCAGTAAAAAAAAAAACCACATCCCAATGAGGCCACGCCCAGTAAACCACGCCCCCTACAAATACCAAGGCCACGCCCAGTAAAAACCATGCCCCCCCGAAAGCCACGCCCCGGTATACCAGGCCCAGCAAAGCCACGCCCCATTACATCCCTTGCCCCTCTAAAACCACGCCTCCAAGCTCTGCTGTTCACCTGCACGAAGGTGTAGAACCCAGCCAGGGGCAGGATGACCACAATGAAGAGCGGCGTGCTGGCCGTGATGAGCACAAGGGTGAAGAGTGAGTTGAAGGTGGTACAGAGCAGCGTGAGGAGGGTGAGCCCCAGGACCTCGTCGATGACTTGGATGTCCTTGGCAAAGCGGTTGAGGATTCGGCCGGAGGGTGTGGTGTCAAAGAAGGACTGCGGCAAGTGCATCATGTTGTGCAGCAGCGCCTGGTGGAGCGAGCGTGCCGCCTCGATGGTGCCCGTCGCCATCGTGAAGGACCCCAGCAACACAAAGATCCCTGCAGGAGCAGAGGGCCTGTGGCTTTCCTGGAGGCGGGGAGGGGCACGGGGCCTGCGGTGGCGGTGGGGGGGGCGGTTTCCAGGTAGTGGGGAGCCCCAGGTGAGCACTGACTGCAAGAGAGACCCAGAGGAAAGGAAGTCCTGGGTCTAGGCAAGAGCTGGGATGGGCGCGAAAGGCTCAGAGGTAAGTGCCTGATTGGGGGCACCCTGCCACCCAGCAGTGAGGAAATATCCAGGGACCACCTGAAGGTGACTGGACTCACCCTCTAGGAAGCCCAGTGTGGCGTAGATGCCCAGCCTCGTAGAGGTGCTGTTCTGCTGACCGCCTTGCGCAGCTTCGTTGGTCCAGTCACTGAGCCACACGTTGGCCCCGATGCTCAACACGCTTTGAGTGGCAAGGAACACAAAGGCGGCCAGTGTGGTCCAGGGCCCCATGGCCTTGGCGTAGTCCACAAACACACTCAGCTTCACCTGCATGGCCGTAGTGGTCAGGGGCAGAGGAGTCCCAGGGCCCCCTGCCCCCGTGGGAGCCTGCTCCCCCCCTCTGCAGCCCACTCCGCCCCGCCCTGCTCACCGCGCCTGTCTCCGTCTTCTCCTCCTGGGTCAGCATCCCACTCGCCTTCGCCTCTGTGGTCTGTGCTACCTTCTCCGGGGGACTCGGGCATCTCTGGGTCAGAGGCTGACCCGGGGCCTGCCCGTCTGAGGACGGGGCACTCTGCTGCCTGTGGAGGCAGCTTGTCAAGTCCTGAGGTGGGGGGCCTCTGGGAAGCCCCCAGACCAGGAGCCCAGGAGGAGACCCTTCACCTGTACCCCACCTGGCAGGACTGGAGGAGCCCCAATGCAGGCACTCACCTCCCAAGTGGCTTCTGAGCCTTGCACCTCGTGTGCTCGGTACCAGTTGGGTCTGTGTGATTGCTGAGTGCATCTTCATTCAGTGGCACCTCCTTGTCCTCTGCATCCTCTAAGGAGGGCAGTGCGGTGAGAGGAAGGTCAGTCCGCTCATCCGCCAACCTCCTACCACCTCTGAACCCCACCCCAAAGGCAGGGATAAGCATGAGAGAGACAGGAAAGAGTGAAGGAGAGTGGGGCTGGAGCGACAGCACAGCGGGTAGGGCGTTTGCCTTGCACGCGGCTGATCCTAGCATCCCAAACGGTCCCCCGAGCACCGCCAGGAGTAATTCCTGAGTGCATGAGCCAGGAGTAACCCCTGCGCATCGCCAGGTGTGACCCAAAAAGAGAAAAAAAAAAGGTGTGAAGGTGAGAACAAGGATAATGACAATACAATTGTGTGTGTGTGTGTGTGTGTTTTGGGACACACCCAGCGGTGCTTGTACCTAGGAATGACCCCTATGCAATATTTTGGGAACCCCATGCAGTCCTGGGGATTTGAACTTGGGTTGGCAGCATGCAAGGCAAGCACATTATGTCTGTTCCATTTCTCTGGCTCTAGAGGGCCTGAAAGAGGTGGCAAGAGTTAGGTTCAACAGCAAGACACACTTCCCCTCAGGACTAGAGAGAAGGGAATGCCCATAGAGGGGTTAGGGTGGGGACTCAGCCTGACTGAGCTTCCAACCCTCGGTCCCACTGCATGATATCAGCAGTGTGTGCAAAGGGGGGAAACGGCCTCAATAGTCAGTGTGCTATTGTGGGAACTATAGGAAAAAATGTGAGACAAGTGCCCGGCAAGGGGCACCTTATGATCTTCAAGACTTGCCGCTGCGTGTGGGGCAGGAGGCTCACCCAGGGGAAGGCCTGTGGGTCAGCCTGAGTTTGGGGCTCTGGGCTTGGAACTGGGTTTCGCAAGCTCTAACGTCCAGAGACTTTGCCCCACTCTCTTGCCCAGGCCTGGAGTGCTGCTCACTGATCAACCTCAAAGTCTCTACTCGTTCCCGTAGCAATCATCGAAAATTGTTGTTGATAACGTAAGTTTTCCAAGAACTTGCGTATCTGCCCAGCGGCTCCCCTGTGACACACCCTTGCTGTGCAAGCTGGAGCCCAGTCTGGCTGTGTGCACCAAAGGCCACGCCCTGTCCAGCCGCTGGGAGACCAGCCAGTGAGGGCAGGGGAGGGGTTTACTCAGACAGTCTGCTCTCCTTAGTGGTGGCGTCCATCATGAAGATGATCCAGGGGTCCCCGCACCTCCCGGGACATACTGTGTCTGCCCCGAAACACTCAGAGGTTCCCAAACAAGCAGGATGCGGGGGCTGGGAGTACCGGTCCTGCTGTCCGTCTGCTGCTCCTCTTCGGGCATGGAGCTGCGCAGGAAGCTGGCGAAGGAGCCGTGGCCCAGCAGCAGGGTGGAGTAGGAGCCCACCTCCATGACCTGCCCGTGGGCTAGCATGATGACCAAGTCCGTCTGGGGCAGGAAGCTGAGGTTGTGTGTCACCAGAACCCGGGTCTGGGCAGAGATGGCAGGGGATTGGCTCCCATGGTCCGAAGCACTAAGCCTGACACTGCACAGCCAGCACCAGGGGGCCAAGGAGCACGGAGAAGCACCCCCGTGACTCCCCCACTGTCCTACTCCCACTGCTTCCCTCCACCCCGTATCTGGCTCAGCGTCTTTAAGCTCAGCACCCCAATCTTCCTGCAATCTACCTCCAGCTCCCCTTGGCACCCCGCCGCCCTCACCTTGCTGGCCAGCAGCCCTTCAGGCCCAATGACTCGGTCGAAGATATGCTTGGCCACATGGGCATCCACGGCCGACAGCGGGTCGTCCAGCAGGAAGACGTCAGCGTCGCTGTAGACAGCTCGCGCCAGGCTGATCCGCTGCTTCTGGCCCCCCGACAGGTTGATGCCCTGGACCAAGTGGGGGCAGGACTGGGTAAGAGGGAGGCAGGCGGGCAGGCCAGGGAGAGCAGGGACAGGCTTGTCCCCTGTCCTGAGCAAAGCAGACCTCCAAGGGCACGCTTTGCCCTGGCCACAGAGAAGGGTCGGAGGGTCTGAGGCCTCTCCCGACCCCCCGACATCCCTCCACCCCGTGCCACCACCCGGCACCCTGCGCATTTCCCTGACGCTTTTTTGCCTCTTTTTTGGTTGGTTGGTTTTGGGGCCACATCCAGAGGCGCTCAGGGATCACTCCTGGTGGGACTGGGGGACCTTATGGGGTACCAGGGAAGGAATCCAGGTTGGCAGCATGCAAATCAAATGCCCTACACACTAATGGAAACATCTGAAATATGGTGGTGGGAAGGTGTAATGGTGGTGGGATTGGTGTTTGAATATTAAAGGTAATCAAATATTGTGAGCTATTTTATAAAATTTTAAAAAATTAGAAAAAAGAGATCCCCCCCCCTAAAAATATGCCCTCTGCACTGTATTAGCTCTCCAGCCTCTGTATCCTTTCATTTCATTCTGGGTCTCGGGGGATCTCAGAGATGGTGGTGGGCCTTCTCCGCCCCAGTCCAGGTGCTCTGGCCCCTGACATGGTCCTCCTCCCCCACCCCCCTCACTCCCAGCTCCCCTTCTTGCACCTACACACATTTGCCCAACATTCTGACGGCCTGTCCCGGTCTTATACTGGCCGCCTTCCCCCACAGCACTTACCTAAAGTGCTAAAGGCTTTTGTCATCCCTTTGCCTCCTAGCGCAGGCTAGTCTAAGGCAGTGATTTTAGTCAGTGCTGACCTAGATTAGGAACGTGATGAAATCTGCTGGCTGGCTGGATAGATCAGGAGTTAATCTTCATCCATGAAGATCCAGCTTGAAAAGTGATACTTTGGGGCTGGAGCGATAGCACAGTGGGTAGGGCATTTGCCTTGCATGTGGCTGACCCAGGTTCAATTCCCAGCATCCCATATGGTCCCCCGAGCACCGCCAGGAGTAATTCATGAGTGCAGAGCCAGGAGTAAGCCCTGAGCATTGCCGAGTGTGACAAGAAAAGAAAAGAAAAGAAAAGAAAAGAAAAGAAGAGAAAGAAAAAGAAAAGAAAAGAAAAGAAAAGAAAAGAAAAGAAAAGAAAAGAAAAGAAAAGAAAAGAAAAGAAAAGAAAAGAAAAGTGATACTTTTCCAGAACCTGAAATGTGGCTCAACATAGTCGAGCACATCCCTGGCATGTGCAAAGTCATGGACTCCTCTCTGGTACCTCAATACCACATGGCTCCCTGTGCACCACTGGGTAGAGCTCCCACAGCATCTAGCCTATCCTCCAAACCTGAATGTTTTCCACCCCTGCGGACTAGAGCGATAGCACAGCGGGTCGGGTGTTTGCTTTCCATGCAGCTGACCCGAGTTCAATTCCTCCGCCCCTCTCGGAGAGCCCAGCAAGCTACTGAGAGTATCCCGCACACATGGCAGAGCCTGGCAAGCTCCCCATGGCGTATTCGATATGCCAAAAACGGTAATAACAAGTCTCACAATGGAGACGTTACTGGTGCCTGCTCTAGCAAATCAATGAACAACTGGACAATAGTGCTACAGTACAGCTCCCCCTGTAGCACCCCTCCTGTCTGCAGTGCAGGCCTCCAGACTGGCTGGAGGACAGTCAGCAGCCCATACCCGTTCACCAGTCAGCCTTCTCTGATGGGCCTCCCCAGTGGCGAGCACAGAGCTGGCCTGATCTTACATGAGTGAGTCAATGAGGGAATGAATAAGTGAGTGAATGAATGAGGGAATGAATGAACGGGGAAGTGAAGGAATGGATGAGTGAATGAATGAATGAACAACAGAATGAGTGAATGAGTAAGTGAAGGAGTGAGTGACAGAATGAGCAAATGATTGAGTGAAAGAATGACGAAGTGAGTGAAGGAGTGAGGGAGTGGGTGAATGAATGAGTGAAGGGGTGAGTGAAGGATTGAGTGAGTGAATGAGTAAAGGGGTGAATGAGTGAGTGAAAGAATGAGGGAGCGCATGGATGCATGAGTGAAACAGTGAGGGAGGGAGGGAATAAATGGAGTGAGGGAAAGAGTGAGGGAGTGAAGTGGTGAGGGAGGGAGGGAGTGAAGAACGGGAGTGGACGAGAGAGTGAGCGAGTGGACGGACGAGCCCGGGCTGGGCCGAGGGGGGCGGCAGGAACAGCGGAGTCCCCAGGGGACAGGAGGGGCCACTCTACCTTCTCTCCAATCTCAGTCTGGTCCCCACCGGACAGCAGGGCCAGGTCGGGAAGCAGGGCAGAGGCCTCCAGGGCCCTCTGGTAGCGCTCGGAGTCCAGGGCGCGGCCGAAGAGCACGTTCTCCCGCAGGGTGCCGTTCTGGATCCAGGCCTGCTGGGGCACGTAGGCCACGGAGCCCTGGCCACGGGAGAGATCCCTGGGGCTTCCTCAGGGCCCGCCACGCCGCCCGCCCCGGCGCCCCCAGCGCTACCTTGACGGACACCTGGCCTTCCAGCCTCTCCATCTCTCCCAGCAAGGCGCTCACCAGGGAGGACTTCCCACAGCCCACAGGCCCCACCACGGCCACCAGTGCTCCTTTGGGCACCTGGATGTCCAGGCTGGGGGCAAGGAGAGCAGATGCCCCGTCAGAGCCAGTGACCAGGTGTCTGGTCCCCCACATTCCAGCAGGGGTCCAGGCCTCCTCCCTGGCGAGCTGAGGCCTTTCTTCATTTCCAGGCCAAAGGCAAGGGTGGTGTGTGAATGTGGATGTGAGAGTGAGTGTGTGTGTGTGTGTGTGTGTGTGTGTGTGTAGGGGTGTGTGTACGCACACATGTCTATGTAGGGTGTATGTATACAGGGGTGTGTTTGTAAGTGTATGTGTATGTAGGGGTGTTTAGGGAAGTGTGTATGTAGGGGTATGTGTGCAGGGGTGTGTGTATGCAGGGGTGCGTGTGTGCAGTAGTGGGTATGTTCTGGAGCGTGTGTGCAGGGGTGTGTGTGCAGAGGCATGTGTACACAGGCATATACTTGGACTGAGGTATATGTGCAGTCATGTGTGTGTAGGGGTATTTGTACAGGGGTGTGCATGTAGGGGTGCGAGTGCAGGGGTGTGTGTGTGCGCAGGGCTGTGTGTGTGTTAGGGTAGCTCTGCCGTCGATTTGCGCTTCCACCTCCCTGCACAGTGGAGAAGGGAGGGAGGAGCTGTACCTGTGCAGAGTGGGGGGCAGGTCCTGGGCCCAGGTGAAGGTGCCGCGGTCTACGGTGATGGCGAAACCTGGAGGAACAATGTGGGCAGCGTTGGGGCTCAGGGGGAGCAGAGCAGGGGCTCAGGGGGAGGAGCGGAGGAGGAGCACTGGAGGAAGAGGCCCCTGGGGGAAGGCAGTGTGTGTGGGGTTGGAGTGAAGGGACAGGAAGAGTGGGACAGGCGCCCCGGAGGCAGGAGAAGAGGGGGTGCACGGAGGGGACACCGAGGAGCCATGGAAAGAGGGGAGGGGAGTTAGGAGGCCCCCCGCGGGCAGGGCAGGGCTGGACCTGGGGAGATGCGCTTCCTCTCCACACACTGGAAGTCCAGTTCGTCCTGGTTTAGGAAACTCTGGATGCGTCTCAGAGACACGGTGCTCTGTGGGGAGGGGGCGGGGGGCAGGCGGGATCAAGTCTGCTCTTCCTGCCCCACCTCCTTCTGTCCTTGGTGGCCCCTGGGGTCCCCCCTCCCCGTCGCCAAGGGTAGAGTCCAGGTGGTATAAGAAGAGGGGCGTCTCCAGACTCGGGTTCCCCAAACCCGGTCTGACCTCCTGACTCCCTGGACCCTGGGACAGCCACACGTTTGGGGCTTCAAGACACCCCTCCTCTCACCGAGTGTGTCCGCCCCTGACCTGAGGGGGCGCCCACCCCATTCAGCAGGCGGCCCCAGCCCCCTGCCCCCCTTACCTGGACCAGGAAGCTGACCATCTGGGGCAGCATGTTGAGGGGGATCTTGAGGAGGTAGAACAGGGACACGGACACGAAGACCTTCTCAGCATCCAGCACGTGGCTCTGGTCCACCAGCACGTACGTGCCGAGGCTAATGAACGTCACCTGGGTGGGCGGAGTGGGGCGAGGAGTCGGGGTGCCACTGGCGGGGGGGTCTCCCCCTGCCCCCCGGCAGCCCCAGGCGCCAGGGCGGGGGGCCTCACCAGGAAGGGGGCGAAGAGCCAGGTGAGGGCGGTCGTGGCTTGCAGGTAGGAGTACTGACGCAGCAGCCGGAGCTCCTCCTGGCGGAGCTGCTCCACCTGCTCCAAGAAGCTGGCCTCCCAGGCGTAGAACTTCAGGACCTTGATGCCCGCCAGGATCTCGCCCATCAGCTTGATGCGCGAGTCCTTGAACTTCATCTGCTCCACCTGCAGCGAGAGTGGAAGTGGCCTCTCCGCCCCCGCTCCCCTGCCACCCCGGTACCCAGCCCCACCCCCACCCCCGCCCCGCTGGCTCTCGGTGGGGAGGGCCTCTTCTTCCCCTCGTTCCCAGGCTGTGTGTCCCCTCAACTAGGCATCCCCGAGGCTCCAGATCCCTGACTGCTCCCAGATCCGGAGCCCCGGGCATGGCACCCTAAATTCACGCATTCGTCCCCGCCCTGTGTGTGGTGCATCTGCTCGGCGCCTGGCCTTGTGTGTGTGTGTGGGGGGGGGGGGTGGCGAAGGGAGAACCAGGGCCGTCAGGTGGAGGATCTGACCCAGGAGGCAGTGAGGGAGCAAGCGGCGACCTGCAGGAGCACGTCACAAACCAGCACGCGTGCGTGCTCTGAAGACATCAATGAGGTGAGGCCCGGGAAAACCAGGAAGGGGAAAGCACGTTCCTGGGAACAGAGTGTGCGGGAACCCAGAGGCAGGAAGAGAGCCCTTGCTCTGGGGGAGAGACGACAGTCAGAGCGGCAGAAACCTGGCCACAGGCTGGTGGGGGACCGGGATACGCAGGAACCGCGGGAGTTAGACGATGCTTGTGTACCACAGGACACTGCCGAGGATGTCAGTGAACGTGTGCAAATACAGAATGGGCCAAATATGTCCACTATCAGAGTGGTGGGAGAAACTCCTTGACACCGCCCCGTGCCCCCAGATATAGGCTGGAAGCCCCCCCTCCTCCCGGCCAGATTTGGGTTAGCCCCTCTGTCTGGGTAGGCTGGGGTGTAACTGATGCTAAGAGCCCCTGGACTCAGCGACAGGGGAAATGGGGAGGAGGAAAGTAAGAATTGTCAGGGTGGTTGTACCCTCCTCCCCCTCAAATCCCCACAGTGTCCCTCCACCCCTCGGGGGCACCCACCTGCAAGGCTCGCATCTTCATGGTCACTGCTCCGTTGAAGGGGATCAGCAAGAGCATGAAGGCAAATCCTGCCAGCACGGAGGGGCCCAGGTTCTGAGGAAGCGGAGATCAGGGAATCAGGAGGATGGAGAGAGACGTCACGCAGAAAGGCACAAAGCGAGGCACGCCGAGGGCCTATGGGCACGCGGGGAGGGGCAAGAAGGTCTGCGGCCGGTCAAACAGAGAGTCCTCCGAGAGCAGAGATTCTGAGAAGGCAAGTAGAACACCAGCCGCGGCTGACAGGGACGGACAGCGGAGCCCCCTGGCCCCAACCCGAGCCTGGGAAGGAGGACAGCGAGGGTCCACCCGCCCACCAGCCTGTCCCCCTTACCCTGGTCTCTCGGCGGGCAGTTCTGGTCACCCCTGTCAGCCCCTCTGCAGACCCCCTCTTGTCCCTTCTGTGGGTACAGGTCAGTGGGTGGGGCAGAGGGCATGGGTGGGGCGGGGGAGGCTACCTGCCAGAGGAAGTAGACCGCCAGGACAATCTGCAGGGGCGCTGACCACAGCAGGTTGAGCATGGGGGTGAGGTCCATGAGGCGCTGCGCGTCCACCGACATCAGATTGACCATCTCCCCCACCGTGAAGTTGCGTCGGGCAGAGTTAGAGATGAGCAGGGCCTGCGGGGGCGGGGCAGGGGGAATGGGGCGGGGCGGGTTAAAGACTCAGCCAGGAAGGGCACCCCCCCCCTCGCTGGCTGTGTCCCCGTGTCCGTCCCCGCTGCGGCTGACCTTCCTGTAGATGACTCCCTGGATCCCAGTCCGCAGCCTCATCCCCAGGGTGAAGACCAGGTGGAAGTGCTGGTTCACGAACACAGTCTGCGCCATGGAGCACAGGAACATCAGCCCGGCCACCAGGTAGCCGAACCAGCCGGGGGCCGTGGGGTCCGAGATGAACCGGATCAGGACGCTGGAAGGGAGGGAAAGAGGCGTTCGAGGCGGGGCGCCCCCCAGCCGCTCCCCTGACTGCCCTCCTCGCCCTCCCTCTGCCTCTGATCCCTCTGGGAGTGCAGAGGTGGGGGCGGGGGTGCTGTCCCCCTGCCCCTGCCCCCCCTACACGGACTCTCCATCCTTGCTCCTTCCTCCCTTCACCTACCTTCCTCGGACTCCAATAACCTCCTTCACCAGGTGTTTTTTGTGCCTCTTGGGCCTGGTGGCAGGACCGACGGCCACAGGTGGGAGGGTTAGGCCTCCCCACACCTTCTCTTGGGCCCCCGTCCCCCCGCCCCTCAGCCTTCCAATCCGTTCTATCAGTGCCTCATCCGTGCTGCTTCTGAGCCTCTTTCCACCCTCCTGCTCTCTCTCCTCTTTCTTTCTCTCTCTCCTTCTCGGGACCCACCTTGGCGGCCACCCCCTGCCCCCCACTCTGCAGCACCCCACCTTCCCCGACTCCACGCTGGCTGGCTTCCATCCACCGCCTCAGAAACAGGCTCCCTCCTTGCCCTTTCCCTTCCCCTTCCCCCTCCCACCGCCCCCCAGATCTCGGCAGCCACCTCTTCCCCCGCTGGGATTTGTTATGCCCCATCTCTCTTCGACCCCCTGGAACAGCTCCACAGCAGGAACCAGGTCCCTTCTGCGGTGGGGGGGAAAGGGGTCCCCCGCTAACAGAGGCCCTCGAGTGCTGGCCCTGGGAGCTGGGCCCGTGCCTCTCTTGCAAAGAGGGTCTTTGCAGGTGTGAAAGTTCAGTGAGGCCGGAGCGACAGTACAGCAGGTAGGCGTCTGTCTTACACACGGCCCACCCAGGGCATCCCATATAGTTCCCAGAGCGCCACCAGGAGTAATTCCTGAGTGCAGAGCCAGGAGTAGGCCCTGAGCATCGCCGGGTGTGACCCTCCACCCCTCCCCCCAAAAAAAGACGGATAGGGTGCTTTGCGCATGGACGCTGGAAAAAGGAGGGCTGGGAGCTGGCTAGGGAGGGAGGTGGTATGGCGACAAGCCTGAGGCAGGAGGGGGAACCCGCGGGGACAGTTCTCCTTCAGACCCTCCGGAAGACGCTCTCCCTCAGCCCCGGGGAAGAGACAGCGTTTGAAGCCACCTCACCTGTGGCCACCGGTGACAGCTGTTGTGGGAATCATATCAACTTCCTTTAACAGGGCACTTCGAGACCCCTTGGCCCTGGCTCCCCACTGGGAGCCCCCCTCCGGCTCAACTTGTGACAGCGTTACTGACCGATGCCAAGTGTCACCTTGCCCATGTGCCTGCCAGCAGCCACACCCCACAGGAAGCTTTCTCGGGGTGCTGCTCCCCACTGCGGGTTCCTTGTTTGGTTCAGGCCCCTCCGAGTCTGTCTTCCGCTCCTGCCTGCCCTGTCCGGAGGCTCTCTGGGCGCACTCACCCCTGCAAATGGGAGCTCCAGCGTGGCTATCTCCCCACAGGGGTGCCCCGACTCCCGTCCCGCTCACCATCTTTTTTTCTTTTTTCTTTTTGGGTCACACCCAGTGACGCTCAGGGGTTACTCCTGGCTCTGCACTCAGGAGTTACTCCTGGCGGTGCTCAGGGGACCCTATGGGATGCCGGGGACCAAACTCAGGTCGGCCACGTGCAAGGCAAGCGCCCTCCCCGCTGTGCTGTCGCTCCAGCCCCAGCTCACCATCTTGTGCTGCCCCTAAGCCAAAGCTCCATCACAGCTACTCCCCCAGGGCAGCCCCAGGACCCTGGCTGCTCCCCGCCACCCCCTTGACCCCCACCTCCCAGTGGTGCCTTCTCTACCCTGGCCTCAGGCCCCATCTCACCTGGCGGACACACTTCCATCTGCCACCCTGCCTGCCATCCCCCTATCTCCGGGAGGAGGTCTTTGCGAGATGCCTTCCAGAGCCCCTCCCGAGCCCCCCCCCACTCACTTCCCGCATTCAGAACACCTGGGCTCCGGGAGTCACACCGCTGCTTCCAGTCTCTTTGATTTGGCCTGGGCTGGACTTGGCCCTCCTTCCTCACCAGGTCAACTGTGCCTGCCTGTCCTTCCCGTTGGCAAGGAGGGCCCTCCCATGGCTGGCTGGCATTTCCCACACTTACCCTGAATGCTGTTCATACTGGTTTCTCCCCCCAGACCCAAGACCATCTCTTTATTAAGCGCTGGGTCCCTTGGGTCCACCGCCCTTCCAGGAAGGCCCAGCAAATGTTGATGGATGGATGAAATGGATAAATGGACAGGCAAAGGCTGTTGGGCCCCTCAGCTCCTGTGTGTGTGTGTGTGTGTGTGTGTGTGTGTGTGTGTGTGTGTCTGTGTGAGTTCACACCCAGCAGGAGGAGTAAGCTCGGGGGTTACTCCTGGCTCTGTGCTCAGGGATCACTCCTGATCAGGAGACCATCCAGGGATCCAGGGATCGAACTAGCTCAGCCTCATGCCAGACAGGCGCCCTACCCACTGACCTATCTCTCTGGCCCTAGACAGCTCTTCTCTCCATCCCTTCGTGTTGCCTCCCCATCCCACCCTAATCACCCCACAGTGCTCTGGAGCTCCTCCAGGCCGGGTGTTCAGGCATCGTGCCCAGTGCTGCTTGGGGAATGACCGCACAGAGCCCGGGACTGAGGCTCGCCTTCCGCATGCAGAGAGAGAGAGAGAGAGAGAGAGAGAGAGAGAGAGAGAGAGAGAGAGTGCCTTCCAGCCCTTGGGGCCATCTCTCTGCCTGCTTACAGCCTTTCCGTTCAGGCCGCTAGTGTGACAGGGACACAAGTCCTGGGGCTGGATGCAAACCCAGCTTTCCTGCTGTGGGTCTGTGAGCCAGTCACTTCACCTCTCTGAGACTGGTTCCTCATTCAAGTTATTTTTTTCCCTCTTTCATCATTTAGAGAAAATTAGGGGCTCCTCTCTAGGACTATGAGGGAGAATTCAGAGAGAGAGAGAGAGAGAGTCCCTGTAAACATCTCCAGCATGGTACCTGGCACACAGTACAAACCCAGCAAACAGTGCGTGCATGCATGTGTGTGTGCCCGTGCATGCGTGTGTGTGTGTGTGTGTGTGTGTGTGTGTGTGTGTGTGTGTGTGTGTATGTGTGTGTGAAGGGTCACACAGTAACGGGAGACGGGGCTTTCTGGTCTGGGACTCCTTTGCAGGGGAGTGTGTTGGGTCACACCCGGTGTTGCTGGGGGCTATTTCTCACCCTGTGCCCCTGTGTGCCCCGTGGAGCACTCGGGGGTCTATACAGTGCCGGGTATGAACCGAGGTTGGAGGGGGCAAGGCTGGCAGCTGCCTCCCTACGCTGTCCCTCTCTAGCCCGGGCTGGCACTCTTCTCCCTACGTGACGATCCTCCTTCTGGGTTGTGCCCTCTGGTGTGGAGAGGGAGAGCCCCCCCCCGCTGCTGCTTCCCTCCCCCATCGCACCCTCCCCCCCTCGGAGTGGGGAGGCCTGAGCAGAGACCTGAGCAGCTGTGGGTTGACGAAGTTGAGCAGGTCCTGGAAGAGCTTGAAGACGCTGCTGAGGAGGAGTGTGGGGCCGAAGGTGGCCACCAGGGCCCGCAGAAAGGAGGGCTCTTGGCGCCTGGCCCGGGGCCCCAGCAGCTCCTCGTCCTCCCCGGAAACCAGCTTTCCAGGGGCCCCCGCAGCCTTGGGTCTGGAGCGGGAGGAAGGGGCAGTGAGTGGAAGCCTTGGGCTCAGGGGGGAGGGGGTGGGGGGGGACCAGGACAGGCTGGGTGCTGGGCGCGGACGCGGAGTGCTCACCGAACTGCCCGCCTTTGCTGCTCCCAGGCCTCCAGCAGCCTGGGGACCACGTCCTGGGAACGGTCCTCCGTGTTCAGGGACCAGAGGTCTCGCTCCTCCAGGGGGCGCCGGTAGCCAAGGATGGCCATCCTGACCCGACAGGCAGAGCGTGGGGTCCCCAGGAGGAGAGGCGGTCCCTCTCGGAGTCCTCCCCAGCTGACCGCCCTACGCCCTGGCTGCTTGGGCCCAGGCGAAGCTGGGGGAGGGGGCGGGGAACCTGGGGGGGGGGGTTTGTCTGGAGTCCCCACCAGGGCCCTCGTCAGGTGAGTCAGCTCATGAGCGGTCAGCCAGTCTCAGACATGATTCTCCCGCTGGCTCGGACGGGCAGCCAAGGAGAGGACAGGCCGCCAGTAGAGCCCAGTCCCTGACCCTGTCCCCAGGCCGGGGCCTGCCCCCACGGCGGCCAGGTGCAGGCTGGCCAGCGGCCTGGGCGGGAGCTCTGCAGGGCTCAGGCCCGCGTCCAGCCAGCAGACAGGTTCCACTGGCCCAGGGTCTGCTGTGAGAGTGTGTGTGTGTGTGTGTGTGTGTGTGTGTGTGGGCACTGCGCTCATGCACTCTTAGGGCAGCCAGGCCTATCTTCTCAGATCCACTGAACCTCCCACCCACCCCTTCCTCCCTCTTCCCTCCTCCCTCCTCCCTGTCCCCTCCTCCCTCTCCCTTCCTCCCTCCTCCCTCCTCCCTCCTCCCTGTCCCCTCCTCCCTCTCCCTTCCTCCCTCCTCCCTCCTCCCTGTCCCCTCCTCCCTCTCCCTTCCTCCCTCCTCCCTCCTCCCTCCTCCCTGTCCCCTCCTCCCTCTCCCTTCCTCCCTCCTCCCTCCTCCCTCCTCCCTGTCCCCTCCTCCCTCTCCCTTCCTCCCTCCTCCCTCCTCCCTCCTCCCTGTCCCCTCCTCCCTCTCCCTTCCTCCCTCCTCCCTCCTCCCTCCTCCCTCCCCCCTCCTCCCTCTCCCCTCCTTCCCTCCCCACCCCTCCCTGTCCCCTCCTCCCTCCTCCCTCTTCCCTGTCCCCTCCTCCCCTCTCCCCTCCTCCCTGTCCCCTCCTTCCCTCCCCACCCCTCCCTCTCCCCTCCTCTGGTCCGGACTGGGCTGACTCACTTTGTGAACCACCAGAAGGACAGGCGAGACAGGAAGCTCGCTCTGTTCTCCGGGCAGGGATTCTAGAAGGCAAGAGAAAGAGAGGGGGGTGGTGGATGAGGATGCGGAGGCCGCAGCCGGGAAGGGGGCGGCCCCCTCGGGGGATCAGGGTAGAGCCCCGGGAGAGCGGAGGGCACGGCTGCAGGCCCACGGGGCTGAGCGAGGAAACCCCAGCACCGGCCCAGGCCTGGGGAGACTCACTGGGTCTGTGTTCTTCGGGGAGAAAAACGGTGCCTCTTCCCGGAAGCACGACAGGATCAGGGCCGAGAGCACCAGGGCGAAGTAGAGGTAGAAGGTGGTGAAGCGGAAAGGCTCCGAGATGTGGCCCTGTGGGATGGCGAGGAGGGGGAGTCAGGCCTGCTGTCCTGGGCCCCCTGAGGCCCCTCACCCACCCCGAAGAGGAGTCTGAGAGATGGGAAGGGGTGCGTGCGTGCATGCATGTGTGTGCGTGCGTGAGTGCATGCGTATGTGTGTGCGTGCGTGCGTGAGTGCATGCGTGTGTGCGTATGTGCATGAGTGCATGCGTGTGTGCATGCATGTGTGTGCGTATGTGCGTGCGTGCATGTATGTGTGCATGTGTGCGTGAGTGCATGTGTGTATGTGTGTGCATGTGTGTGTGCATGCGTGCGTGTGTGCATGCGTGAGTGCATGCGTGCATGTGCGTGTGCGCGCGTGTGTTCCAGGAGGACCTTCACTCCCCAGACATCACAGCCAGCTCTGCCGCACGGCCCCATCCAGCCCTCCCCAAGCTCGGGGCTCTACGCTGCCACACTGCTGCCAAGGAAATGGGGTTCCCCAAGGTTATGCGATTGGTGCAACGTCATGAAGGCGGTGTTTCTCCAGACCGGGCTCGGAGACCCTACTGAGCCCACCTGCACCCGCCCCACCGCCCCCATGACAGGGAAGGTCAGGGACTGCAGAAGGTGGAGGGAAGCAGGAGGAAGTGGCGCTGGGGCTTGTGGATGGGCACGGGAGCTCCGTGCGTGTCTGCACACGTGTGCTCACAGGGGGTACCAACAGGAGCCTCAGTTGCATCTGGCACGGGGTGGGGGAGTCTCGCCCCTTTCCTCTGCTTGCACTGCCCCCCCCCCAAGTCTGGTCAGTTTCTGGGCAGAGAATCGACCCCTGGGGGCCCGTGGGAGGCAGAGGGGCACCTCCCACCTCCCCGCGGTAGGGGCAGTGTCGCTGACACGGGCTGCAGCACGCAGGCTTACCTCGGCCTGGGCAGAGAGGATCTTGGAGCGGAAGGGCACGATGGCACAGAGCACACACAGGAACCAGAAGATGATGAGCACCCCCGAGGACTGCACCCCCTGCAGCCGCTCGTACTGGATCAGCAGGGTGGCCAGCAGCTGCAGGCGGCAGGGACAGAGCGGGCCCGTGGAACGCAGGGGGCCTCGGGGGCCTGGGCTGGTGCCCGTCCCCTTCCCACTGCTGTGTCCCCAAGACCCTGCTCCCCCCCACCCCACCCCCGCATCGAGATCGCACCACTCACTGCAGACCCTCACCCCGCCACAGAACCCCAGGCCCCGCACTGACCATGGTGATGCCCACCACCAAAGGGGTGACGAAGAAGACGGGGGCCGGAGCCCGGCCGTGAACCAGGCCATGGAAGGAGTAGAAGAGGTCAGCCCAGGACACACACCACAGCAGGAGGCCCAAGACCTGCCAACAGGGCACCGCGTTGGCACGTGCACGACCCAGGGTAGGGTACAGGACCCACGGGAGCCGCTTTTGTTCCTGCAGCCACTGGCGCTTCCCCGGGCCCCGGCCAGTGGGCAGGGCTGGGCCTAACTGGAAGCTTCTCCAGGGGAGAGTGAGCACGAAAGGTCCCACATGGCTGCTGGCCAGATGGCCGGGGCCCATAACCCCGAGTGGCAGGTGGGGCAAGCCTGGGGGACCCCACCCTCTGACATGACGGCTCTGCCCCCCCTCTACAGGACCCCCCGGCCCGCCCCGGGAGCCCCTGACCGTCTTGATCCGGGACAGGAGGGAGAGGCTGATGTAGCCCTGGCGGTGGTGTCGCAGGTAGAGCAGGTAGCAGGGCAGGGCGGTCCACAGGTAAATGCAGGGCACCCAGGCCAGCAGCGAGTTCTGGAAGCAGGGCGTGAGGTCCGGGGTGTCCGCGTGCAGGGACAGATTAGAGTCCTAGGGACAAAGAGGACGTTCGATGTACCACCTGCCTCCTCGGGACCTCCCTCCAGGGACGGGGCTGCAGCCCTCAGAGCCCTCTTGGGACCGGAAGAGAGTTTTATTGGGGGGGGTCATGTGGCCAGGTGCCTGGGGAGGCTGCGGCTGCTCCAGGGGGCCGACTCCCACCGGCTCCCTCTCTCCCTCACTGAGGGAGAACGGAAGGTCAAGAAAAATGTACCCAGGGCTGGAGCGATAGCACAGCAGGTAGGGCGTTTGCCTTGCACACACGCAGCCGGCCTGGGTTCAATCCCTGGCACCCAGGTTATATATGGTTCCCCGAGCACCACCCGGAGTGATTCCTGAGTGCAGAGACACGAGTAAGCCCTGAGCATTGCTGAGTGTGGCCCCAAAAGTAAGATAAATAAACAAAAATGTGCCCCATGCCCCAGCCAGAGTCTGTCAGTGTCCATCCCTGTCCAAAGAGTCTCTCTCTGGCGAGAGAGAGAGAGAGAAAGAGAGAGAGAGAGAGAGAAAGAGAGAGAAGAGAGAGAGGAGAGAGATAGGAGAGAGAAGAGAGAGAAAGAGAGGCGAGAGAGAGGGAAAAGAGAGGAGAGAGAGGAGAGAGATAAAGAGGAGAGAGAGAAGGGAGAGAAAGAGAGGAGAGAGAAGGGAGAGAAAGAGAGAAGGGAGAGAGGAGAGAGAAAGAGAGGAGAGATATAGAGAGGAGAGAGAGAAGAGAGAGAGGAGAGAAAAAGAGAGGAGAGAGATAGGAGAGAGAGAAAGAGAGGAGAGAGAGGAGATAGAGGAGAGAGAGAGGAGAGAGAAAGATAGGAGATAGAGAAAGGAGAGAGAAAGGAGAGAGAGGAGAGAAGAGAGAGAGGAGAGAGGAAAGAGGAGAGAAAGGGGAGAGAGAGGAGAGAGAAGAGAGAGAAAGACAGAAGAGAGAGAGAGGAGAGAGAGAAAGAGAGAGGAAAGAGGAAAGAGAGGAGAGAGGAAAGAGAGGAGAGAAAGGGGAGAGAGAGAGGAGAGAGAAAGACAGAAGAGAGAGAGAGAGAAAGAGAGAGAGAGCGTGAGTCCTGAGGCGGGTGCTGGCCCGCTGCTGTCTGTCCTGATGGAGTGAAACCGTGGGAAGGAGGTCACTTCCTCAATGGTGAGTTCCTGGACAGGCCCGTCAGCTTGGGGCGGCTAATCTATTTATCTGTTTTCTAGTTTTCCTCCCTTCCCCCCTCCCTTGCCTCCCTCCTTCCCTTACCTCCCCACCCTACTTCCCTTTTTCGGTCTTTGGGTTATACCCACCATGCTCAGGTGCTCCCTGGCAGTGCTCAGGGGACTCTGTAGTGCCAAGGGTGGAAATGGGGTCACCCACATGCAGAGTTCAGCGCGTGGGGCTCTCTGGCCCTTTCGGGATGGTGATCTGGGAGCTGGGGGGCTTTGGGCCACACTTGGCTCTGTGCTCAGGAGTCACTCCCAGAGGGCTCGGGGAGCCCTACAGGGTGCCAGGATCAAACCTGGGTTGGTTGCGTGCAAGGCCAACGCCCTACCCGCTGTACCACTGCCCTGTCCCCAACCAAGGACGATTTTTATTTATCTTCTTGCCATGGCGGATAGAATCCAGGCTCACACACACAAGCCAAGTGCTCCCGGGCCAAGCCACGTCCCCAGCCTGGGGTTGTTTTGTCCATCAAAGCACACGATGCAGCACCCACTTCTGCTTTCAGACTTTCTCACAGAAAGGTGAGAATTCCCCGGAGCCTGTATCGCCTCTTCTCTCAGACGGGGAGGCCCTGCCCCCTCACACCCACACCGCTCCTACCTTGCTCTGGGGGCGGGGGAGTTCAAAGGAGCCCGTACGGAGACGCCTTTGTGGGTTTCACCGCTGCGGTGGCTCTGCCCAGGTTTGCACGGGACCCTCCCAGCGTGTCACCACCGAGAGTCTGGAGTTTGGCAAGGCCACTGAGCCCCCCTCTCTCGTCTTTGTACCAAACAACTTTGCAAAAAGATGGAAGAAAACACACTAACACGCATGTTCCTGGGAATTGTTTCCAACTAAGGCCACCCTTGGGCCAACCTTTTTCTCCTTTCCTGCATAGCAATAGACGTTGAAAATAGAAATAAGGACCAGGGAAAACCCAACTCCAGCCCACGCACATTTTGAGAAAGCCATGAGGCCAGAGAGAGAGGACGAGAGAGAGAATGAGAGAGAGGACGAGAGAGAGAGAATGAGAGAGAGAATGAGAGAGAGGATGAGAGAGAGGATGAGAGAGAGAATGAGAGGACGAGAGAGAGAATGAGAGAGAGAGAGGATGAGAGAGAGAATGATGGACGAGAGAGAGATAACGAGAGAGAGGACGAGAGAGAGAATGAGAGAGAGGACGAGAGAGAGAGAGAGAGAGAGAGAGAGAGAGAGAGAGAGAGAGAGCCCAGTGAGGAGGGCGCTGGCCTGCCGTGCTGGCCTGCATGCCACGCCCCCAATTATTATTTTTTTACTTTTTATGTATTTATCAGTGAGTCTTCCCCAACTCACCCACACACAGAACTCAGAAGTTCTGCTACTGGCCCAAATGCAAGCAGTTATTTGCCTGTTCCACCCCTGCCCCGGAGGGCCTGTCCCCTGTTTCCCCTGACCCCCACCGGTGAATTTCTCTCGGTCTGCCTTCATGCCTGCCTGCAGTTCTGGGCTTCCTGCCTAGGGTGGGTCCAATTTTCTAAATCTCTCATCTTCTCCGTCTTGACTAGACTCCCTTACTTCGTTGGCACACACATTTCTGCCATCTTCTGATAAAGCATGCCTGGAAGAATTGTTCTTTTTTATTTTTTATTTGGGGTGGGGGGGTGGGAGCATTGGGGTCACACCTGGCAATGCTCAGGAAACAGTCCTGGTTTCATGCAGGGGTCAACCCTGGCAGTGCTGGGGTGCCTATGTGTGGTGCCAGGGACCAAACTGGAGTTGCATTCCTGTTCTTAAAAAAGACAAAACTGGAGGGTGGGGTGCCGCCAGCAGGTCAACCTATACCAGCGGGGCGAGTGCCTCAGCAGCCTGATGGTGACTTCTGGGCTTCCTGAAACCCCAAACTTGCCGATGTGCCTCTGGCCAGACCTCAGCAACTCGAGACCAAGTTTCCCAAGAAATTAAAGGACCGAAAGTCAGGTAAGTGGGAGCCACGCCCACAAACCACCTCCAGCTCAACTATACAAGTTCATTTATTGGCCTTGCTTCAGAGACCCATAAGTAAATCTCGAAAGAGATCAAAAGCGGCGGTTAATCTCGGACCCGCACAAGGCTGAACAGAGCAGGGTAAGTCAGAGGGAGGGCAGGTCAGACTGGTGCTCGTCTAAGCAGAGCTCCTGGCAGCTTCTTGCTCCCATAAACCAAAACTGTTGCATGCCCCTGGCCAGCTTCTACCATCTCAGGACGGACCTAGCAGAGATATTAACCTGTTGAAAGTTCAGATATGCCCACCAGGAGTAATTCCTGAGTGCAAAGCCAGGAGTAAGCCTTGCGCATCGCTGGGTGTGACCCCAAAAGCCAAAACAAAAACAAAAACAAAAACGAAAGTTCAGATATGCGGGTTTTGTGACTGAAATCTCCAGGCTTTCTTGAGTTGGGGTGGGCTACCTCCCCCGACTTAACTATACTCCTGGAAGCACCAGCAGTCACCCCCACAAACCAATTCCAGCACCACCATGTAAGCTCTTCTACCAGCCTTGCTTCAGAGATCCATAAATAAATGTCAAAAGAGATCAAAAATCAGTTAATCTTGGACCTGAACAAGGCTGACCAGACCAAGGTAAACCGGGGAGTGAGGCGTGGAGATCAGCCTGGTGCCCGCCCAGGCGGAACCCTTCCTGGCAGACACTTGCTTCCACAATCCAAAATTGCCCCCATGGCCCCAGTCAGACCATCTTGGGACGGACTTACTGAGATAGTCTGCTAAAATTCAGATATGTGAGTTTTGTGACTGAAATCTCCAGGCTTTGTCAGGGTTGGGATGGGCTACCTCGCCCTACCTCTCTGTACTTCTGGAGGCTTTGGCAGTCATGTCTGCACCTCAAAGCTGCCACCCAGTTAATCAAGTTACTTACTCCAGCTGTTTCCCAATAAAAATACGGAATGCCCTGAACAAGCACGATGAACTCTTAGGATCTGTATTACAAACCATAATGCACAAGAGGAGAGACCGAGAGAAAGAAGAAAAGTGCCTACCATAGAGGCAGGCTGGTGGGGGGTGGGGGCAGGGCATCGGGAGATGGTGGGAGGAAAATGGGGGACATCAGTGGTGGGGAATGTACACTGGTGGAGGGATGGGTGTGGGGTCATTGTATGACTGAAACCCAATCATGAGCAGCTTTGTAATGGCCTATCTCAAGAATATTTAATTAAGGGGGCTGGAGCGATAGCACAGTGGGTAGGACATTTGCCTTGCACTCGGTCGACCCGGGTTCAAATCCCAGCATCCCATATGGTCCCTTGAGCACCGCCAGGTGTGACCCAAAAAGCAAAAAAAAAAAAAAAAGAATATTTAATTAAAATGAAAAACAAAACCAAAATTGGAAGTCTGAATTTGTCTTCATTAGACTACCTGGCTTAACTTGGGGCTGGAGCGATAGCATAGCGGTAGGGCATTTGTCTTGCACACAGCCGACCCGGGTTCGATTTTTCCACCCCTCTAGGAGAACCTGGCAAGCAACCGAGAGTATCTCGCCCACACAGCAGAGCCTGGCAAGCTACCTGTGGTGTATTCGGTATGCCAAAAACTGCAACAACAAGTCTCACAACGGAGACGTTATTGGTGCCCGCTCGAGCAAATCGATGAGCAACGGGATGACAGTGATGATAGTGATAATGATACCCTTCCCAACTCTCTGAGCTCAACCCAAGCCTAACCTCCTACAAGAAGTCTTTCTAGGATTCGCCGCCCTCTGATAAAGGCTGGTTTCTGCATTAGTATGTGTGTACTCAGTAGTCAATGACTTCTCACAGGGCAATAAAGGCTCCTTATATCTCTGATATCTTAAGAGTGAACTTACATAATGATTACTGGGTTGTTTCAGGATTTCTAGAAGCAGAGAGAAAGGATTTTGGTGAGGACTGGTTTGCAGAGAGAGAGAGAGCAGATGAATGAAATACACACACACACTCTCTCTCTCTCTCTGTCTCTCTCTCTCTCACACACACACACACAGAGTAAACAGAGAGACAGCTGGATGTACCTGCTGGGGAAACGGGTCCAAGTCCATCTGGGCCGTATGGAGCTGGGACAGACTCTCAGCCCAAGACCCCAGGTGGGGTCACTCCCCAACCCTTACCCTTGGGCCCTGCACCTGTCTCCGAGGGCAAAGTGTGGGGGCCTTGAGGACAGACACGGCTGGCTCGTCTCCTACTCCTCTTCTCTCCTACCCACACCCCCCACCACCCCCAGCCCTACGCCAGGCAGGAACGAATGGTGTGTGCATTGCACAGCCAAGGGAGTTGGGGGGTGGGCGCTCTGGAGCTGAGCCGAGGGAGAGGCAGGACCACCGGCTGTGTGTGCCAGGAGAAGGCAGGCGGCGAGTGAGTGGCCACAGAGAAGAGCAGAAGCCCACAGAGAGCCCCACGGAATGGGGGGAGGCGGGTGGAGCGAGCACCGTGACCTTGCTGGACCTTCATCTCCACGTGCCCCACCTGTGAGTGATGGGAAGGAGGAGAGCAGCCTGCCAGCAACCCGGCGGGGCGAGGTGAGGAGCAGACACACAGGAAAGCACCTAGGCTCACCCAGGGCCGTGCCTGGGCGGGGGGGGGGGGGGTGGGGGGTGTTGGAGATCAGAGTCCTTTCAAGCTTGGATCGGTTTCACAGACATTCTGCGCGTGATGCCAGGAGCCACGAGGCAGTGTGGGGCTGTGAGCGCTCAGAGGGCTGTTCCGTCCCCCAACACGCCAGGTCCAGCCCGGGCTCCTCCCTTCAGGGAAGCCGGTGCCGGCCTGGAGCTGGCCCAAGGGGCAGGAGCACAGCTTGGCGTGTGGGACCCTGAGGTCAGTCGCCCACAACCACCCAGCCAGCCCCCAATCCTGCAGGGAACCGCCTCCATCACTGCCGGGAGAGACCCAGAAAGGGAAAAAACAGATAAGCAGTGGGTCGTGCCATCTTGGGGATTGCCAGGGATCAAACTCAAGGCCACGTGCTATCTCTGGGTCCAACGCTCCCTCCGAGCTACCCACTGAGCCATCCCCAGGCCCGCTCTTAGCTGCTGAGCAAATGAACGGTGGTGTTCAAGAGTCCGGCATCCCTTGGGGGCTGGAGCGACAGCACAGCGGGGAGGGCGTTTGCCTTGCACAGCGACAGACCCGGGTTCGATTCCCAAAATCTCATATGGTCCCCTGAGCATCGCCAGGAGTAATTCCTGAGTGCAGAGCCAGGAGGAACCCCTGAGCATTGCCAGGTGTGACCCAAAAAGCAAAAAAAAAAAAAAAAAAAAAAACAGAGTCCGGCATCCCCGTCTCACTCACACAGGCCGAGGTCCTGGCTCCCAAAGGTATCTCTGACTCAAAGTCAAGGACAGGAGTGAGGTCTGTGGAGGTGCTTTCCTGGACCCCCTCTCCGCCCCCGAGGCTCCCTGCCAGCCCCTTAAAGCTCTCCCCATTCTCATTCCGAGGAGCCTAGTGTGGGCTCTCAGGTCAGAGCTGGGCCCACAGCGCCCGCCCCACATCGGCACCCACGGGCTGCACAGCAACCACCACTTCCTCAATAATGCGATTAACCAACTGGATGGGGCCGATAAGGCAGAAGGTCTGGAGCCCAGAAGGGGGTCACTCAGAGGCTGAAACCCCTGTCGGCCCCCCAGGGGGTACAGGGCAGGTGGGGGGTCGGGACCCCGGCACCTGCTGTCAGCCCCAGCTGGCCCCCAGCCCGGTCAGGGCTTTTCAGCACTGCCTCCCTGCCCCCACCCCAAGCCTGGGTCTGAGACTGTTGACAAGCATGCTTGTGAGAAAAGAAATTACTTCCTTAATCCTGTGCGGTGCAGAAAAGGGATCAACTGACAAGCACATTTATCTCAGCAGAAAGGGAGGTGTAGAAAGAGCGAGGGCGCCCTCTGACCCGGGGCAGGCTCGCTGCGGGGGGGGGGGGGGGGGGTGGAGTGGGCGGGGGGCAGCAGCCTGGCTGCCTGGGACCTGGCTCCTTCTGGAAAGGGTCCGAGAGTCTCTCCCCAAGGCTCCGAAGAGCCTCCTCCTGAGGCAGAGTGTCCAGCCTCAGTTTCCACGGGCGGCTCTGAGCCCCCTGCCTTGGGCACTTGGTCCAGCTCTGCCAGGCCTCCGCGCAGGCGTCCCACCTTGTGGGGGAGGGGACCCACGAGCGCCCCCCTCCCCTCAAACCTGCAACAATCTCCTTTCAGGCCCTGGGAGATGGCTCAGGTGCATGGGTGAGAGGCCTGGGTGTCATCCCCACCACCACATGGTCCCCTGAGCACCGTGGGGTGTGACTCCAAACCGAACCGAACCGAACATCAAACAGCAGCTAAGGGGTGGACATCTGCCTCCCCGAGACTTCCTCCAGCAGAGGGGAGGGGGCGGCGAGCACAGGACCCCAGACTAGCTGGGGTGCAGGCAGCCAGGAAACCTGCAGAGCCAGTTGGCAGGCGACACCCAATCCCCCGGAGGGGGAGGGGCCTGGCGGGCAGGACGCCCACATTTCAGCCCCTCTCCCCTAGCCCCCTCCTGTGGCTCCCATCTTGCCTCCGGCAGCCTAAGCCCAGGGGGCTCAGCCCGGGGTGCTCGGAAGACCGTTTGCCCCCTGTCCGGGGCTGACAGGCTGGCCTGGCAAAGCCCCTCTCAAACGCCGCTTCCCTGACTCACTTCCTCCCGAGGTCTCGGGACCTGGGTTTAGGGGCTGTGGGGGAGCAGCCGGGCTGGGCAGGAGCCAGCTGGGGCCAGAGGGAAGGAAACCTCCCAGCAAAACCAGAAACTCAGGGATCAGAGGTGCCCGGTGCCAGCCACGCGGCCCCCAGCTGGGACTCTGGGAGGGGCAGGAAGGACTGAGCTTCCGGGTGGGGTCTTTCATGCCCGGTCCCCAGCTGTGTGTGTGCCCACCGCCTGTGCACACCCGTTTCCCAGTGCCCACTGAGACGAAACCCTGGCCACTCACGATCCCGGCTAACTCGGGATTCCCCAAGCTCAGAGGCCCCTAAACAGAGTCTGGGCCTGAGGCTCAACCTCCCGAAACGGCTAGAACCTGAAGGGTGGGGGCCCCCCCCGGAAACCCAGGAAGCCCAGCTGGAGCCCAGTGAGGGCGAGTGCTCTGTCCAAGTCACACAGCTGGGGAATGTCCGAACGGGGTGCGCCGAAGCAAAGCAGGGGACAGCAGGGGAGCAGAGGGGCCCGGCGGGGCGGGGCTTGGCGGCTCCCTGGGACGGGGAAGGGGTGCGAGGCTGGCCAGGGGGAGGCGATCAGGCCTGTGGGGAGAGGGGAGACCTGCAAACCCGGGAGGAGACCAAACACCCCCTCGACCGCCTTCTAACCTTCTAACCGGCCTCCCGCATCCTCACCGCGCTCGCAGACTCCTGTGGCGGCCAGCTCAGCGGTCAGGGCCGCAGCGCCAGGCTGGGGCTCAGGCCGCGAAGCCCAGCTCATTGCAGAGGGCCCCGGGCTGGGGGCCCCCCACCCGGAGCCTGGGCTCACAGCCTGACCTCTGGGCGGCAGGGCAGCAGAGGAGAGCTGCCTCCGGCCTCCCGACCCCCGGCAGCTTGGTTCCAGGCCAGTCCCCCAGAATTCAGTCCCAGAACTCTCCCCTGGTGGCCCGCAGGGGTGGGAGGTGAGAGCCCGAGACGGGAGCGTCATGGGTGCGTGGGGAGTGTCTGTCAGGCCCCGTGTGAGTGGGTGCCAGGTGTGCGCGAGGCCACGCTGCGTGTTAGCATATGGTGTGTACGAGGGCCGGGTGCGTGTGAGGCCAGAGTGGGAGTGCACAGGTGCCTGGGGGGGGGCATTGTGCGTGAGTGCACAGGTGTGTGTGTGTGTGTACAGGTGTATGGAGCTCGGGGGTGTGTGTGCACAAGCCGTGGGGTCAGGGGTCCCCTTAGATTTAGTTGGGACTGAGGCTAACGGATTGATCCACAGAGAGCTCAGCAAACAGCCGCAGTGGAACCCTGGGCCACAGTCGCCACCCCACCCACCTACCTACTCCCTTCTTTCCTTCCTTCCTTCCTCCCTCCCTTCCTTCCTTCCTTCCTTCCTTCCTTCCTTCCTTCCTTCCTTCCTTCCTTCCTTCCTTCCTTCCTTCCTCCTTCCTCGCTCCCTCCCTTCTTCCTCTTCCCTTCCTTCCTCCCTCCTTCCCTCCTTCATTCCTTCCTTCCTCCTCCCTCCCTCCTCTCTTCTTCCTTTTCTTCTTCCTCCCTCCTCCCTCTTTCCTTCCCTCCCTCCCTGCCTCTTTCCTTCCCTCCTTTCTTTCCTTCCTTCCACCCCTCCTTCCTTCTTCCCTTCTTCCCTCTCTCCCTCCTTTCCCCTCCCTTTTCTCCTTCCTCACTGCCTCCCTCCCTCCCTCCCTCCCTCCCTCCTTCTTCCCTTCTTCCCTCTCTCCCTCCTTTCCCCTCCCTTTTCTCCTTCCTCACTGCCTCCCTCCCTCCCTCCCTCCCTCCTTCCCTCCCTTCTGTGCTGGGGAGCGGGGAGGTGGGTGCACCCAGGGCAAGGGCCCCAGCCCTTTACAT